>NW_024871548.1:77500-115839 GCF_019054845.1 Dipodomys spectabilis
GTCTGTGTGCACGCGCGCCTCTGTTAGCTAAAGACTTGTGCATAGGAATGGGAAGATGTCTTGTAAGCCGGTCGCTGGGGCTCCCGCCGGGCATCCCAGCGACTCAGGAGGCTGAAACGGAGGATCGTGGTTGGAGGCCAGCCCAGGCAGGAAAGTCCGTGAGACTCTGCTCTCCAACCAACCACCAGAAAACCGGAAATGGCACTGTGGCTCAAATGGTAGAGCACCAGCCTTGAGCGAAAGAGCTCAGGGACAGCGCCCAGGCCCCGAGTTCAAGTCCCACCACGGGCAAAGCAGAAAATCCGTTTTATGTGACTCTGGTTGGTCCAGGGGTGCCTGTCCGTCCTCCTCCCTCCCGTGGTGGTGTTTGCCCCGGGGGCTTTTCTAGTACATTCTCGAAGGCGTCAGTGTGGACCAGGCCTCAGAGCTGATCCGCAAGACATCACAGCAGCCCCGCGCTTGCTGGGTGGGATCTCACCCCCGTCCTGAGCGCCCGTGCCGCAGCCCTCCGTCCTGGGAGGCGGAACCTGGCAGAGCAAGCTCTGCCCCTCAGAGCCGCGTCCCGTCGCTCAGGGAAGGGAAGGGCAGCGCGAGTACTCCTGCCGTCCCTGCTCAGGGGCAGACACCGCGTTCCCACCCGTGACCTGAGCCCTGGTTTACCCTTTCCGTCATCTCAAGAAAACACAGGAGAAACAAATCAGGACGAAGGCTGACTTCCCGTGTGTGTGTGTGCGTGTGTGTGTGTGTGTGTGCATGTGTGTGCGCAAGCGCCGGCTGTGGGTCTTGAACTCAGGGCCTGGGCGCTGTCCCTGAGCCTCTTTTGCGCAGCGCTGGCGCTCTACCACTTGAGCCACAGCGCCACCTCTGGTGTCTTCTGAGTCGTTTCTGGGAGATGTGCGGGCCGTGGACTTTCCTGCCCGGGCTGGCTTCGAACCCGGGTCGCAGTGAGGTGCTGGCCTGACTTCATCTTGTGTGTGTTCTCCCTGCAGGCCCGGAGCTGAAGTCGGCATGAACGCACACCTGCCCGGCGGCTTTGGCCTGTACTCTTCCCAGCCCAAGTGAGTCACTGGTTGGTGCTGCGGGCGCTGGATTGGCTGGGCTGAGGGAATGAATGAAGGAAGGAAGGAATGAATGAACGTGTTTATTTTGGAGACCAAGCGTCTCACTGTGCGGCCCAGGCTGGCATTGAACTTCTAACTCTCTGGCCTCTGCTGCTGGAGTGGTTGGGTTTGTACGTATCTGCTGCTACGCCCAGCCATGCGTGTGTGTGTGTGTGTGTGTGTGTGTGTGTGTGTGTGTGTGTGTGTGTGTGTGTCTGAGGCTTGAACTCAGGGCCTGCGAGCTGTCTCTGAGATTTTCGTGCTCCAGGCTGGCGCTCTACCACTTGGACCACAGCTCCACCTCTGGCTTTTCCGTGGTTCACTAGACATACGAGTCTCATGGACTTTCCTGTCCAGGCTGGCTTCGAACCACGATCCTCCGATCTCAGCCTCCTGAGTCCTGGGCTGACGGGCGTGAGCTGCCAGGGTGGGGCTGGTCTCTCTTCCTGTATTCCATATTTCTTTCTGGCTTGAGAGGGGAAGGAGGTCAATAAATATTTACTGAACAACTCAGCACAACCGAAACAGACTCCTGTTTGTTTCACCTAATGGCATTACTAACGGGAAGGGAGAGAGAAAAGTAAATAAACAAGGCTGGGCAGGGTGGCTCACGCCTGCAATCCCAGCTCTGCAGGAGGCTGAGATCTTGAGGATCGTGGTTCGAGGCCAGCCCGGGCAGGAAAGCCCGTGAGACTCTGATCTCCACTGAACCAGCAGGAAAAGCTCAGGTGGTCTGTAGCCTGGTGTTGGGGGGCAGGCTGCATTTGGGAGGGACCCCGGATCTCACTGACATTGTGCAGTGGGCATCTGTGCATAGGTCCGCTCCGCACCCCCCCACAGGGCCTGCAAACCCAGCCCGCGCCTGCCATTGCTTCACGCCTCCTTCCTGTCTTGTTTTCCTTACAGTGGCTACGCCCCGCCCCCCGGCTTGTCTCCCGTGGACAGAGATCCCAGCTCCAAGTCCAGCGCAAAGACCCTGTACGGTACGCGCCCCGCCCTGGCCCCGCCGGCTTTGCACAAACCACTGACCTTTCCTTACAGCTCTTCACGCGGGTTACAGGCCAAGGCAGTGGTAGCTCCCGCCTGTAGTCCCCGCTCCCCAGAACGCTGAGATCCGGAGGATCGCGGTTCATGAGCCAACTCAGGCAGAAAAGAGCCACGCGTCTCCCCCATCTCCCAAAGAACCAGCAAAAACAAAGAAGCTGGGCCGGGAGCGTGGCTCAGGCGGCCAAGCCTCCCATGCACGCTCGAGGGCGCAGTGTGATTGGTGGGCAGCAGCTCTGGTGGTGATTGGTGGGCAGCAGCTGCTCTGGTGGTGATTGGTGGGCAGCTGCTCTGGTGGTGATTGGTGGGCAGCTGCTCTGGTGGTGATTGGTGGGCAGCAGCGGCTCTGGTGGTGATTGGTGGGCAGCTGCTCTGGTGGTGATTGGTGGGCAGCAGCGGCTCTGGTGGTGATTGGTGGGCAGCAGCGGCTCTGGTGGTGATTGGTGGGCAGCAGCGGCTCTGGTGGTGATTGGTGGGCAGCAGCTCTGGTGGTGATTGGTGGGCAGCAGCTCTGGTGGTGATTGGTGGGCAGCAGCTCTGGTGGTGATTGGTGGGCAGCAGCAGCTCTGGTGGTGATTGGTGGGCAGCTGCTCTGGTGGTGATTGGTGGGCAGCTGCTTTGGTGGTGATTGGTGGGCAGCAGCGGCTCTGGTGGTGATTGGTGGGCAGCAGCTCTGGTGGTGATTGGTGGGCAGCAGCTCTGGTGGTGATTGGTGGGCAGCTGCTCTGGTGGTGCTTGGTGGGCAGCAGCTGCTCTGGTGGTGATTGGTGGGCAGCTGCTCTGGTGGTGCTTGGTGGGCAGCAGCAGCTCTGGTGGTGATTGGTGGGCAGCAGCAGCTCTGGTGGTGATTGGTGGGCAGCAGCAGCTCTGGTGGTGATTGGTGGGCAGCAGCAGCTCTGGTGGTGATTGGTGGGCAGCAGCAGCTCTGGTGGTGATTGGTGGGCAGCAGCAGCTCTGGTGGTGATTGGTGGGCAGCAGCTCGCTCTGGTAGTGATGGCAGCGCACGTGAATTGCAGGGACTGGCACGGAGGGAAAGGCGCTGGCCTTCCAGAGTGGACTCCACCTCCCCGAATATGTGATGCTGGAGTCCAAATCTGAGGCGAAACTAGATCTTTGTTTTTCTTTTTCGTCCATCCTGGGATTTGAACTCGGGGCCTGGGCGCTGCCCTTTGAGCTCTTTCTCTCAAGGCTGGCGCTCTGCCACCTGAACCACAGCTCCAGCCCAGCCTTTTGCTGGTTCCTTGGAGATCAGAGTCTCAGGGACTTTCCTGCCCGGGCTGGCCTCGAACCACGATCCTCAGCTCTCGGCCTCCCAAGTGGCTGGGGTGACAGGCGGGAGCCACAGAGCCCGGCTCAGATCTTTCTTTTCTGACCACGTTATTTTGCTAGGACCCGACGGATCTTATTTCTTCAGGTCGTCATCCAAACAAAAGAAGAAAGGTAGTGAGCGTCCTGTGCGCCTGCCTTCCCTTCCTTCCTCCAGCCCTGCAGAGCCAAAATCAGAATAAAGAGCACGGGGCTTCCTCCCCGGGCTGCGAGCGGCCCGGAAGGCCGCAGTGGAAAAGAACTCCACGTCCAAGTTGGCTTTTGTCAGTCCTGGGGCTTGAACTCAGGGCCTGGGCGCTGCCCCTCAGCTCTTCAGCTCAAGGCTGGCGCTCTACCACTTGAGCCACAGCGCCACTTCCATTTTTCTGGTGATTCATTAGAGATCAGAGTCTCACGGGCTTTCCTGCCCTGGGCTGGCCTTGAACCTCGATCCTCTAGATCTCAGCCTCCTGAGGAGCTGGGATGACAGGCGTGAGCCCCTGCGCCCGGCCTCTGCCCGCGCCCTGTCCACACTGAGTCCCCGCGAGAAGCGGAGTTTGGAAGGCTGATTCCCACCCGTCCCCCCAACACCACCCCCCACCCCAAAATTAAATTCCTTTCCATCACGGCCTTCCGTGCGGGAGTGAGTCAGGAGGCAGGTCCCCCTGGGGAAGCCAGCGACACGCCCGTGTGCAGCGTGAGTGTGCGCGTGTGTGCTGTGACACACCTGTGTATTTGGCCTGCAGCATCTCAGGTGGGCTTTGTGGTCGGGCTTCACTTTCTTCTTCTCTTCTTCCTTTTCCCCTAACACAACTTGTGTGTGCCCTGCGTGTGTCCCGATCACACGACCCCAGCCCACAGTCACTCCACCCCCGGGCCTCCCGTGACCTGGTGTGTGTGTGTGCGTGTGTGTTTGTGTGTGCCTCATAGAATACAGTACTGGCCGCCATATTTACAACTGCATTTTCACCCCACGTGTACAAAGCTGGCTTTAATCTTCACCCAGAGCCAGAGGCCTGATTGTTTATTTATTTTTCTTACAACATTTATAATCTTTCCAAGAGAAAAATAATGTATTTTTTATACACGTGCCAGTCTGGGCCTGGGCGCCGTCTCTGAGTCTCTTTGTGCTCTGGCGCTCTACCACTTGAGCCACACCTCCGCTTCCAGCTTTTTGCTGGTTCATTGGAGAGAAGAGTCTCACAGGCTTTCCTGCCTGGGCTGGCTTCGAACCACGATCCTCAGGTCTCAGCCTCCTCGAGTAGCCGGGATGACAGGCGGGAGCCACTGGTGCCCAACTGAACATAGATGGTGTTCACGTGGAGCGCTGATCATTCATATTTAGCCCAAAGGCTTCCTGCACGCATAACGTTATGGCTTCTTCGTGCTTCTCGATTTCTGGGTGAAGGTTTTCCGAAAAGCCGGGCTGTGGTGGCGTCCACTACTGTATTGGTATGACAGAGACAGGCTGGATTTCCACCCGGCCCCGTGACGCGAGGCGTGGCTCAGTGATCATCTCTCTCCCAGAACAAAGGAAGAATTACGCGCGGGACAGCGTGAGCAGCGTGCCCGACATCTCTCAGTACCGAGTGGAGGTAACACGCCTGTGTGTTCACGAGGAGTCTTTGTGTGTCTGTGTGTGTGCACTGGGACTCGAACTCAGAGCCCTGAGCTGCTTTCGCTCAAGGCTGGTGCTCTACCACTTGAGCCACAGCGCCACTTCCCGTTTTCTGGTGATTCATTGGAGATCAGAGTCTCATGAACTCTCCTGCCCAGGCTGGCTTTGAACCGTGATCCTCCCATCTCAGCCTCCTGAGTGGCTGGGATGACAGGCGGGAGCCACGGCACCCGGCTCTGAGACAGATTTTGATCTGTCTTAGGAACCAAGTTATCCTTTTTCCGTATTCTGAAAAGTCCTTCTGCGATCTCCTCTTCCTAGGAAGACAAGGGGGTGGGGTGGGGGGCTGCAGGGTGCTTTGTGTTTAGTCTACATTTCTCCCATCCCTGACTTCGATGGTATACGGAAGCCATATGCCCCGTGTCAGCGATACATACTTGTCAGTTTCCAACGTCATTATGAATGATAATTAAGACAATGACGACGCGATCGTGGCTGGATTCTGGTGGCGTCGGTTATAACGAACATGTGATTGTAATTAGTCTTAGCTCGTTTCTCTTTTAACGCGTGGCTTGTCCTTGGCCCGTGCGCAGCACCTGACCACCTTCATCCTGGACCGGAAGGATGCCATGCTCAACGTGGAGGACGGGATCCGGAAGCTGAAGCTGCTGGATGCCAAGGGCAAAGTGTGGACGCAGGACATGATTCTGCAGGTGGATGACCGAGCCGTGAGCCTCATCGACCTGGAGTCCCAGGTAAGTCGAGGCACCGCGGAGGCCTTTGAGTTCCCCGCCACGCCCCACCCCTGCGGGCACAGCCAGGACCTGACCGAGTCTCCTCTGTGTGTAGAATGAACTGGAGAATTTCCCTCTCAGCACCATCCAGCACTGCCAGGCCGTGCAGAAGGCCTGCAGCTACGACTCCATCCTGGCCCTGGTGTGCAAAGAATCCACGCAGAACAAGCCCGACCTCCACCTCTTCCAGTGCGACGAGGTGAAGGTACGCGCGCGGGACCATTCCCTGCCTTCCTCGTTGTGGTGGTCAGTCCTGGGGCTCGAACTCAGGGCCTGGGCGCTGTCCCTGAGCTCTTTCACTCCAGGCTGGCACTCTACCACTTCAGCCACAGCGCCCCTTCCAGTTTTTGGTGGCTCACTGGAGATCAGAGTCTCACGGACTTTTCCTGCTGGGGCTGGCCTCCAACTGTGATCCTCAGTCCTCAGCCTCCCGGGTGGACAAGCGGGAGCCGCCAGCGCTGGGCTTTCTCTAGCTTAATCTCACGCCCACCACACGTTGCTCCGGGTAGAACCTTCTGGTAACAGGTGTCTTGTTGCAGGCCAACCTGATCAGCGAGGATATCGAGAGTGCCGTGAGCGACAGCCGAGGCGGGAAGCAGAAACGGAGGCCGGAGGCTCTGAGGTGAGTGCGGGACCAGCCGGGCGGAACGCGACCTCTCAAACATGGTGGATCCTTTTCCCTAAAGGGTTAGAAAAAGGACTCTCAGCGCAGGTGTGCACCCTGCGGCTCGGAAGCTGTGGCCGCTGCGTATTTGCTCTCCCCGGCCTCCTCCTTCTTCTCTCTGAACTTTGTCCTTTTTTTCATTCTTTCCCTCCTCTGTGTGTGCGTGTGTGTGTGTGTGTGTGTGTGTGTCCCAGGGCTTGGACTCAGCTCTGCTTCTTGGCTTTTTGGTCTCACGGCCTTTCCTGCCCAGGCTGGCCTCCAACCTCGATCCTCAGATCTCAGCCTCCTGAGTCGCTGGGATGACAGGCGTAGCTCTTTTTGAGGGTGAAGCACTCAAGCCATGACTGAGAGTGGCCTAGTGGTGTTCCTGTGTTTCAGGATGATCGCCAAGGCGGAGCCCGGCATCCCCCCGCCTCCCCGGGCACCGGCCCCTGCGCCCCCGGGCACCGTCACCCAGGTGGACGTGAGGAGCCGGGTGGCGGCGTGGTCGGTGTGGGCCGCGGACCAGGGCGACGGTGAGTATCTCCGGCCGGCCGTCCACGCTGGCTTGCTCACTCTGTTGCTCATTTCTGATCGTTAGTCCCAGCCAACTTTTTTAGGAAGCATCAAACGGAGGACAGGAGGAGGTGAACCCAGCCTAACAATTGATATGGGGTGTCGGGGTGTTCACGGCCCTCAGTCAGTAAATTCGGCGTTAGAGTCTCTGTGTGCTGGTCGTGGGGCTTGAACTCAGGGCCTGGGCGCTGTCCCTCAGCTCTTCAGCTCAAGGCGGGCGCTCTACCACTTGAGCCACGGCGCCACTTCGTTTTCTGCTGATTGACTGGAGATGAGCGTCTCTCGGGCTTTCCCGCCCGGGCTGGCCTTGAACCACAATCCTCAGCTCTCAGCCTCCCGCCGCCGATGGGACTGCTGTGAGGAGGCTCTCGCGGCCTCTTTCCTCCTGAGCTCCCACTCCACGTCCTCCGTGGGCAGGAGGGTCTGCCGGGCTGGGCAGAGGGGCCTGGGCTCTTGTCCCCTGACCCCTGACCCCAACCTCTGACCCCTCCCTCCATCCCTGAATCATGATCTCCATACCTTGACCTCTGACTCCTCACCCAACCTCTGACCCCTCACCCTATCCCTGACTCCTAACCCTGACCCTGACCTCTGACTCACCCCATCCCTGAATCATCACCCCATACCCTGACCTCTGACCCCTCCATTCCTGACCCCTCACCCCATCTCCCAGTCAGCATCTTGTATCCTGACCCCTCACCCCGACCTCTGACCTCTCACCCTATCCTTGAATCCATCACCCTGTGCTTTGACCTCTGACTCCTACCCCGACCTCTGACCTCCTCACCCCATCTCCGAGTCAACACCCTGTACCCTGACCCCGACATCTGACTCCTCACCCCATCCTGAAGCATCACCCCATACCTTGACCTCTGACCCCTCCATTCCTGACCCCTCACCCCATCCCCAAGTCAGCGCCCTGTATCCTGACCCCTCACGGATCCCGAATCCATCACCCTGTACCTTGACCTCTGACCCTAACCTGACCTCTGACCCCACCCCATCTCCGAGTCACCCTGTACCCTGACCCCGACCTTTGACCCCTCACCCCATCCTGAGTCATCCCCCTGTACCCTGACCTCTGACCCCTCCCTCCCTGACCCCGCCCCGGCCCGACCCCCGCTCGCGCAGGCTGACGCGGCTCTGCTCTCCGCAGCCGAGCGGAGGCCGCAGCCGCTGCCGCCCGAGCCGCCGGAGCCGCCGGAGACAACGGCCGCGCGCATCGACCGGGACGTGGTGAGTGCCGCCCGCCATGGCCGCCCGCCGCTCTGCCTCTGCGCACGCGCGCTGCGCCAGTGCCCCACCCGCGGCTCTGCGCACGCGCGCGCTGCGCCATTGCCGCCCGCCACTCTGCGCATGCGCGCGCTGCGCCATGGCCGCCCGCCGCTCTGCCTCTGCGCATGCGCGCGCTGCGCCAGTGCCCCACCCGCGGCTCTGCCCCACGTCCCGTCACTCACGCGTCCTTGACGCCGTTCACGTCTCCTATCACGTAGCGTACGCCACGCACCCCACGCATCATCCAGTGTGCACCGCTCCCGCCCCTCCTCCACCAACCCCTAACCCCCCCCCACACCCCACCCCTAACCCCCACACACCACCCCTAACCCCCACACCCCACCCCTAACCCCCCCACACCCCACCCCTAACCCCCACACCCCACCCCTAACCCCCCACACCCCACCCCTAACCCCCCCACACCCCACCCCTAACCCCTAACCCCCACACCCCACCCCTAACCCCCCCACACCCCACCCCTAACCCCTAACCCCCACACCCCACCCCTAACCCCCCACACCCCACCCCTAACCCCTAACCCTAACCCTAACCCACACCACACCCCACCCCTAACCCCCACACACCACCCCTAACCCCCCACACCCCACCCCTAACCCCTAACCCCCACACCCCACCCCTAACCCCCCACACCCCACCCCTAAGCCCCCAACACACCCCACCCCTAACCCCCCACACCACACCCCTAACCCCCCACACCACACCCCTAACCCCCACACACCACCCCTAACCCCCACACACCCCACCCCTAACCCCCCACACCACACCCCACCCCTAACCCCCACACCCCACCCCTAACCCCCACACCCCACCCCTAACCCCCCACACACCCCACCCCTAACCCCCCACACCACACCCCACCCCTAACCCCCACACCCCACCCCTAACCCCCACACCCCACCCCTAACCCCCACACACCCCACCCCTAACCCCCCACACCACACCCCCTAACCCCCACACCCCACCCCTAACCCCCACACCACACCCCTAACCCCCACACCACACCCCTAACCCCCCACACCCCACCCCTAACCCCCCACACCCCACCCCACCCCTAACCCCCACACCCCCACCCCTAACCCCCCACACCCCACCCCTAACCCCCCACACCCCACCCCTAACCCCCCACACCCCACCCCTAACCCCCCCACACCCCACCCCTAACCCCCACACCCCACCCCTAACCCCCACACACCCCACCCCTAACCCCCCACACCACACCCCTAACCCCCACACCCCACCCCTAACCCCCCACACCCCACCCCTAACCCCCCACACCCCACCCCACCCCTAACCCCCACACCCCACCCCTAACCCCCCACACCCCACCCCTAACCCCCACACCACACCCCTAACCCCCCCACCACACCCCTAACCCCCACACCACACCCCTAACCCCCCACCCCTCCCCTAACCCCCCACCCCACCCCTAACCCCCACACCCCACCCCTAACCCCCACACCCCACCCCTAACCCCCACACCCCACCCCTAACCCCCCACACCCCCACCCCTAACCCCCCACACCACACCCCTAACCCCCACACCCCACCCCTAACCCCCCACACCCCACCCCTAACCCCCACACCCCACCCCACCCCTAACCCCCACACCACACCCCTAACCCCCCACCACACCCCTAACCCCCACACCACACCCCTAACCCCCACACCCCACCCCTAACCCCCACACCCCACCCCTAACCCCCCACCCCTCCCCTAACCCCCCACACCACACCCCTAACCCCCACACCACACCCCTAACCCCTAACCCCCACACCACAACCCACCCCTAACCCCCACACCACACCCCACCCCTAACCCCCACACCACAACCCACCCCTAACCCCCACACCCCACCCCTAACCCCCCACCACACCCCACCCCTAACCCCCCCACCACACCCCTAACCCCCACACCACACCCCACCCCTAACCCCCCACACCCCACCCCTAACCCCCCACACCCCACCCCTAACCCCCACACCACACCCCACCCCCACACCACACCCCTAACCCCCCACACCACACCCCTAACCCCCCCACCACACCCCACCCCTAACCCCCACACCCCACCCCTAACCCCCACACCACACCCCACCCCTAACCCCCACACCACACCCCTAACCCCCCACCACACCCCACCCCTAACCCCCCCACCACACCCCTAACCCCCACACCACACCCCACCCCTAACCCCCCACACCCCACCCCTAACCCCCCACACCCCACCCCTAACCCCCCCACCACACCCCTAACCCCCACACCACACCCCACCCCTAACCCCCCCACCCCTCCCCTAACCCCCCACACCCCACCCCTAACCCCCCACACCACACCCCTAACCCCCCCACCCCTCCCCTAACCCCCCACACCACACCCCTAACCCCTAACCCCCACACCACACCCCACCCCCACACCACACCCCTAACCCCCCACACCACACCCCTAACCCCCACACCCCACCCCACCCCTAACCCCTAACCCCCACACCCCTCCCCTAACCCCCCACACCACACCCCTAACCCCTAACCCCCACACCACATCCCACCCCTAACCCCCACACCACACCCCTAACCCCCACACCACATCCCACCCCTAACCCCCACACCACACCCCTAACCCCCCCACCCCACCCCTAACCCCCCACACCACACCCCTAACCCCCCACCCCTCCCCTAACCCCCCACACCACACCCCTAACCCCCACACCACACCCCTAACCCCCACACCCCACCCCTAACCCCCCACACCACACCCCTAACCCCCACACCCCACCCCTAACCCCCCCACCACACCCCTAACCCCCCCACCCCACCCCTAACCCCCCACACCACACCCCTAACCCCCCACCCCTCCCCTAACCCCCCACACCACACCCCTAACCCCCACACCACACCCCTAACCCCTAACCCCCACACCACAACCCACCCCTAACCCCCACACCACAACCCACCCCTCCTCCACCAACCCCTAACCCCCCCCACCACACCCCGTCCCTAACCCCCACACCGCACCCCACCCCTCCTCCAGCAACCCCTAACCCCCCACACCGCAGCCCACCCCTAATCCCCCACACCCCACCCCTAACCCCCACACCACACCCCTAACCCCCACACCACACCCCTCCTCCACCAACCCCTAACCCCCACACCACACCCCTCCTCCAGCAACCCCTAACCCCCCACACCGCAGCCCACCCCTAACCCCCACACCACACCCCTCCTCCAGCAACCCCTAACCCCCACACCACACCCCGTGTCTCCTCCAGCAAATCCTAAACCATATCTTGGATGACATCGAGTTTTTTATCACCAAACTCCAAAAAGCAGCTGAGGCGTTCTCCGAGCTCGCCAAGAGGAAGAAGAGCAAGAAGAGCAAGAGGAAAGGCCCGGGAGGTAAGTCGAGGCACCTGGACGTGAAGATGTGTGCGGGAAGCCAGGGCCAGGCCACGCAGGACAATCCACCCAAGCGGGTCTGAGGAGCCCCGGAAGTCGGGAGGGGGAGGTTGGGGGGGTACCAAGGACGGGACAATTAGACTGTCCTGATAAAGGCCCCGAGGCGCGGGCGGTCGCCTTTCTATGGCTGTTTCCATGAGCAGATTGCCAGTGAATTACCAAAAACAAAAAACTGAAATGGTGCTGCGGTTCAAGTGGTAGAGCACCCACCTTGAGCACAAAAGCTCAGCACCCAGGCCCTGAGTTCAAATCCTAGACTGGCGCGCGCGCACACACACACACACACACACACACACACACGGACTCATCAACCTACCTAGGTAATAATAGGACAGCGTGCTTAAGAGGTTGTGTGTGTGCGCGTGCGTGCACATGTGTTCACTGAATGGATTTCCTTTGAACTTGGCTTTCTCTCTCTCTCTCTCTTTCTCTCTCTCTCTAGAGGGAGTTTTAACCCTTCGGGCAAAGCCTCCACCCCCGGATGAGTTCGTGGACTGTTTCCAGAAGTTTAAGCACGGCTTTAATCTTCTGGTAAGTGCATTGATCATCACTGACCAGAGAGACCAATGACTCAGATCACAGGCCAGCGGGGGTGGGTCTGGAAATGAAATCAGGATGAAGAATGATTGTTCCAGCACTGTGTCCATTTGTAAGCGTGCTTTCGTTACACTAAGATGACCAACAGTGAAGAAGCAAAAATAACGTGCATTTAAGAGACTTTGTCGAAAACCAGTGACTTCTGACTGTCACTGTCCATAAATTTCCCACCTTCCCGTTTCCACCACACTGTTGAATACACTAAACATAACCCAGGCCGAGCACGGTGGCTACCGCCTGACATCCCAGCTTCTTAGGAGGCTAGGGTCTAGAGGATCGCGGTTCAAAGCCAGCCCGGGTGGGAAAGTCCGTGAGACTCTGATCTCCCGTAAACCACCAGAAAATCAGAAGAGGCGCCGTGGCTCACGTGGTAGAGCGCCAGCCTGGAGTGGAAGAGCTCAGGGACAGCGCCCAGGCCCTGAGTTCAAGCCCCAGGGGCTGCGTCCAGCCGGCTTTGGCTCCAGAGCCCTTTGGTAACCATGTGTCTTCTTTTTCCTCCCTGACGCCAGGCCAAGCTGAAATTGCACATCCAGAACCCGAGCGCTGCGGACCTGGTCCATTTCCTGTTCACGCCCTTAAACATGGTGAGATTTGTATTCCCAGAACAAAAATACTCGCTCCGAGCACAGTTCCCAGCACACCAGACCTGGCCACCCCATCCGATCACCTCCCTTCATTCTCCCGTCTGTGTCAGTCCTGACAACACCAAGTAGGAGAGTTGAAAAAGAGCCTTGAAAGCTAGGCGTCCAGTAGCTCACGCCTATAATCCCAGCTATTCAGGAGGCTGAGATCTGAGGATCGAGGTGCAAAGCCAGCCCGAGCAGGAAAGTCCGTGAGACTCAGATCTCCAAGGAACCACCAGAAAACTGGAAGTGGTGCTGTGGCTCAGGTGGTAGAGCACCAGCCTTGAGTGAAAGAGCTCAGGGACAGCGCCCAGGCCCTGAGTTCAAGACCCAGGAGCCTTGGCATTGTCACCTGCTAGACAGCCACTTGTGTCAGGAACACTCGCTTGAATATCAGACAGAAATAACTAATTAAAAATAAGTGGATCCAAGTGGCAGAGAGGCCTGAGTCTTCCTGTCCGTCTGTCCCCATGGGTGGCCGCGCCACGCTTTGAAATGAGGGACTGCTTCCCCAGCTCAGACAACAGGGTCGGCGTGAACAACGCCAGAAGCAGCTCACTTGCGAGATTAGGAGATCAGGGCCCAGCCGGATCAATAATTCACGTGAGTGCGGCTTCGCGTTTCCGTGTATCCGGTTATTGGCCAATAACTCTGGCCAGGGAACCCTCCGGTCTGAAAATTCGATCTCAGGCTGGGGGTGGTGGCTCGTGATTGTAATCTCAGCCCCTGGGGGTGAAGGGTGGGGAGGGGGGACTTGAAATCAGGGTGATTGCAGCCGAGGACCGGCCAGGATCTCAATGATTAGGGGAGTCCCCCCCCCTCCCCCAGACCCCATCATCTCAATCAGTAAGCCAGGTTTGGTGATGCATTGCTGTAACCCAAGCCATGTGGGAAAGCAGCAAGTAAGAAGATCACGCTCTTCAGGTTCAACCTGGGCCAAAAATGTGTGTGTAGACAAGTGTGTAAACACACGTGCACACACACGCAATCTCCTTTCTTCTTGTGCCACACCTAGGACCAAGGCAAAACGTTGATAAAGCGGCCGTGGTTTGTGTCGCGAGGAGCTCATTTTTAATTCTCCAGCCAGGAAAATGGCTCCTAGATTGTATCTTTTTTTTTTGGGGGGGGGGGTCTGGCCATGGGGTTTGAACTCTGGCCCTGGGCGCTGTCCCTGAGCTCTCTCCCTCAAGGCTGGCGCTCTACCACTTGAGCCACAGCGCCACTTCTGGTTTTCGGGTGGTTCCTTGGAGATCAGAGTCTCATGGGCTTTCCTGCCCAGGCTGGCCTCGAACTGCGATCCTCAGATCTCAGCCTCCTGAGAGGCTGGGAAGAGCGTTGGCTTGCGTTTTCGGTGCTCGCCGCCTTCCCGCCACCAACCCCATGTGTCCTCCCCATAGGTCGTCCAGGCCACCGGAGGCCCCAAGCTGGCCAGCTCCGTGCTCAGCCCCCTGCTGACCAAGGACACCGTGGACTTCCTCAGCCGCACCGTGACCCCCGAGGAGCGGGACCTGTGGCTGTCGCTGGGGGAGACGTGGCTCAAAGCCAGGTGAGGGAGGGGCTCTGTGCCGGCTGCCTGTAGTGCCGGCAGGCCTGGGTGGGTGGTGATCGGGGTCCAGAGGGACCCAGCGGGGGTCAGGGTCACTGACATCATGAAAGCCGGCGTCGTGGCTCCCGCCTGTCATCCCAGCCACCCAGGAGGCTGAGATCCGAGGATCGCGGTTCAAGGCCAGCCTGGGCAGGGAGGTCCGTGAGACTCTGATCTCCCATGAACCACCAGAAAACTGGAAGTGGAGCTGTGGCTCAAGTGGTAGAGCGCCCGCCTTGAGTACAGGCCCTGAGTTCAAGTCCCATCACACACACACACACACACACCTGGGTCAGAAATGCTTTCAAATGTGGGCTCCGCTCTGACGGGATCCGCCGTTCTCTGCTGATGTTCGTGCACCTGCCTCTCGGCGAGCTTTTGCAACCACGCGTTGGTCTCCTGAGGCTCCGTCCCACCCCGTGTTTCCCCTTGATGTGGACTTTTCTTTCTTCTTTCCTTCTTTTCTTTGACGCGGTCCTTCATTTTCTCATGGAGAATCCGAGCCAAAATCATTGCAGAGACGGCGCTATTTTTATGCTCTGATTTAATAAGCTTTCTGGGACTACAGTTCACATTCCAAGCGGGCTTATCCGAAGGCGTCGATCGAACAGATTCCAGAAAGCCAGAGAGCCGCTTTCTGCCCGGCCTTACACACAAAAACGGCAGGGAAACGTGGACAGTAGGATAATAAATAAATACAAAAGTGCAAAGGGAAATGATCTACATATACACACACACATACAATTTTTGCTCAATGGTGGGTCTTGAACTCAGGGCCTGGGCGCTGTCCCTCAGCTCTTCAGCTCAAGGCTGGTTGGTGCCCTACCACTTGAGCCACAGCACCAATTCCAGTTTTCTAGTGGTTCATAGGAGATGAGAGTCTCACGGACTTTCCTTCCCTGGGCTGGCCTCAAACCACGATCCTCAGACCTCAGCCTCCCGAGTCGCTTAGCTAGCACAGTGCGTAGGATGCTCCCGCACACGCTTGCAGCAGGCAGACAGCCCGCGTGGGGAGCCCGGCCTGGGCCGAGGCCCGCGCCAAGGCAGCAACACCGCCAGGCCGCACAGTGGAGTGTGCCGTTCACGGAGGAGCGTGAACACGCGTGGACACGCGTGTGTTTCCCTCTCTGGGGCACACAGGAGGGCTGCGCTGGGTCGGCGTGCGGCGGTGTTGCTGGTGTGTGGTGGTGTGTCTGTGGGTGTGTCAGATGTGTTGTTGGAGTGTTGGTGTGTCTGTTGTGTCGGTGTATTGGGGTACTAGTGGATTGGTGTGTTGTGTCGGTGTATTGGTATGTTGGTATGTTGGTGTGTGTTGGTATGTTGGCATGCCAGTGTGTATTTGTTGGTGTGTTGGTATGTTAATGTGCTGTGTTGGTGTATTGGTGTGTTGGTACATTGTATCAGTGTGTCGTGTCAGTGTGTTGGGTACTGTGGATCGGTGTGTCGTGTCGGTGTGTTGGGTACTATGAATCGGTGTGTCGGTGTGTTGGGTACTGTGGATCGGTGTGTCAGTGTGTTGGGTACTGTGGATCAGTGTGTCGTGTCGGTGTGTTGGGTACTGTGGATCGGTGTGTCAGTGTGTTGGGTACTGTGGATTGGTGTCTCGTGTCGGTGTGTTGGGTACTGTGGATCGGTGTGTTGGGTACTGTGGATCAGTGTGTCGTGTCTCTGTTGGGTACTATGGATCGGTGTGTCAGTGTGTTGGGTACTGTGGATTGGTGTGTCGTGTTGGTGTGTTGGGTACTATGGATCAGTGTGTCAGTGTGTTGGGTACTGTGGATTGGTGTGTCGTGTCTCTGTTGGGTACTATGGATCGGTGTGTCGTGTCTCTGTTGGGTACTGTGGATCAGTGTGTCGTGTCTCTGTTGGGTACTGTGGATCGGTGAGTCCTGTCGCTGTGTCGCTGTGTCTGCGGGTCCGCGTGTCCCGCAGGCCTGGCTGACGTGTCCGTGTGGGTGTCCGTGTCCGCGTGGGTGTCCGCAGGGCGGAGTGGCCTCGGGAGCAGTTCATCCCACCCTACGTGCCCCGCTTCCGGCTGGGCTGGGAGCCGCCGGCACTGGACAGCCTGGGGCCCCCCCAGGGGTCCCCGCCGCCCGCCGAGCCCCGTGGCCAGCTCGACCCCCGGAGACCGCCGGCCACAGAGGTACAGGGATGGCCCCTGCCTGCTTCTAGAGCAACCTAGGGGTGACTGTCTAGAGCCTGGAAAGACCCGTGATCACTCCCCGGCTTCTAGAACAATCTAGAAGTGACATTCTAGAGCCTAGAAACACCCACAATCACCACCACCCCCGGCTTCTAGAATAATCTGAAAGTGATTTTGTGGAGTCCAGAAAGACCTGTGATTATCTGCTGGCTTCTAGAACAATCTAGAGGTGATAGTCTAGAACCTGGGAAGACCTGTGATCGTCCCCCGGCTTCTAGAACAATGTAGAGGTGACTCTAGAGCCTAGAAAGACCCATGATCACCACCCCCGCCCCCCCCCCCCCACTTCTAGAACAGTCCAGAGGTAACTTTCTGGAGTACACAAAGACCTGTGATCACCCTGTCCCTGGCTTCTAGAACAATCTAGAAGGGATGAAGGGATGTTCTAGAGCCTAGAAAGACCCGCAATCACTCACCCCCCCCCCCCAGCTTCTAGAATAATCTAAAGGTGACTTTGTGGAGTCCAGAAAGACCTGTGATTATCCGCTGGCTTCTAGAACAACCTAAAGACTTTCTGGAGTCCAACAAGTCCTGTGCTCACCTCCCCCCCAGCTTCTAGAACAATCTAGTCAGTTTCTCTCAATTCTAGAAGGATCTAAGATTGGCCCTGTCTGGGTTCTAGACAAATTTAGATAGGCTTTTCTCGATGATAGCGAAATTTAGGCTCTCTCTTTCACCATTCCAGAAAAATCTAGCCCGTGGGGACCGAGCAGGAGGAGGCTGGAGGGTGGCAAACGTGGACCCACGAGGCCTCAATGCGGGGAGGGAGAGCTGGGGGGCGGGGCGCCCACGGGAGGGCACGGGCCCGGCCCCAGGAAGGCCCGGGGTTCAAATCCACCCCTTCCCCAAAAAAAAACAAGGAAAAGCTTTGCTGATGACCCTTTTCATCCTCCTGGGAAATAGAGCTGAACCAGGGCCCCTGAGGCGGGGGGGGGTCCCTAACACGGGGGGCACCCCGAATGACACCAGGGGATTCGTGTGTCCGCCGTGGCTCCGGGGCACACGGGCGCTGTGGCAATTGGCTCAACGACTTGCGGGTTCTTTCTGAACCTGGGGCCTGGGTGCTGTCCCCGAGCTTGCTCACTCAAGGCTGGTGCTCTACTCCTTGAGCCACGGCTCTAGTCCAGTTTTGGTGGCCATTCGTTCATTGGCAAGCAGGGTCTCATGGGCTTTCCCGCCCCAAGGCTGGCCTCAGACCGCGGTCCTCGGCCCTCAGCCTCCCGAACCGCTGGGACCACAGGCCTGGGCCCCGGGTGGAGGTGGGCGGCGTGAGCACTCACGGGCACTGGTGTTGACTCCTGCACGTCTGCCCCACAGCATCCCGGCCTCCTCGAGTACCCCCCGCCCGACGCCTACGCCTTCTGCAGCAGCGTGTACCCCAGGGGACCGCAGCCGGACCAAGGGGAGGCCGCTGGGCCCTTCAAGCCCACCCCGAACCGCCACGCAGACAGGTAACGCACCATGGAAAGCGACGGAGCCTCGGGTGTGTGCTGCTGACTGCTGCCCGCACATCTTCACACGCGCTCTCCTGGGCCTGCACCAGTGGCTCATGCCTGTAGTCCCAGCTGCTCGGGAGGCTGAGCTCTGAGGATCACGGTTCAAAGCCAGCCAGGCAGGAAAATCCCTGAGACTCTTAACTCCATGAACCACCAGAAAACAGGAAGGGGCGCTGTGGCTCAAGTGGTAGAGTGCCAAGCCTTGAGTGAAAGAGCTCAGGGACAATGCCCAGGCCCTGAGTTCGAGTCCCACGACTGGCCAAAAAAAAAAGATAAGTGACAATAATAAAAGTATAAGTAGTGACAATAAAATAAAAAGTCATGAGGGCTGGGCAGGTGGCTCAGTGGTAGAGTGCTTGCCTTGCATGCATGAGGCCCTGGGTTCGATTCCTCAGCACCACAGAAGCAGAAAAAGCTGGAAGTGGCGCTGTGGCTCAAGTGGTAGAGTGCTTAGCCTTGAGCTGAAGAGCTGAGGGACAGCGCCCAGGCCCTGAGTTCAAGACCCATGACTGACCAAAAAGACCCCCCCAAAAAAACCAAAAAGAAGCTGTGAATGAGAAAAGAACAAATCATACTACACACTAAAACGTTAAGCAATAATAAATAACACCGAGTGACACTCGTGATAAGTAATAATACGCAACAAAATGGTAAGCGATAGATAATAAGACATCAAGTGGCAGTAATAGGATGTCAAGTCGTGAATAATAAAGTAACAAGAATTAGAACGGAACGTCCCCCGCCCCCCCCCTGCCCCCCCATCCCCCCCTCCCCCCCGCCACCAATGTCACTGCTGGGGGGTGTGTGGGTGTGGGGGGGTTCTTGGGCTTCCCCGTTAGCGCCGGGCCGGGGTGGGAGCTGCGCTGTGCTCTGCTACAGCCACAGAAGCTACGACCCGCACCCGCCCCAGCCCAAGAAGTACGCCCGCTCCAAGTTCGACTTCACGGCCAGGAACAGCAGCGAGCTGTCGGTGCTGAGGGATGAGGTCCTGGAGGTGAGGCCCCCCGAGCGGCGCGTCCCCAGCTCCCCCGCACAAGCCCACTCCCTCGGGCTCCATCCTTACAAGCGAGGCTGGTGATGCACTCACCCGAGACCCATGATGAGACCCAGGCCGGGCGCCGGGGCTCACGCCTGCCGTCCCAGCCAGCCCAGGCCGGAAAGTCGCTGGGACGCCGCGGGCTGCTCACGCGCTCCCCCTCCTCCCGCAGGTGCTGGATGACCGCAGGCAGTGGTGGAGGGTGCGGGGCGCGCGCGGGGATGCGGGCTTCGTGCCCAACAACATCCTGGACCTGCTGCCGCCCGCCGGCCCCGCCGCCCCGCACACGCACACCATCCAGGTACGAGCCGCCTGCTATTCCTCACACGCGGCCTTCCCGTCCGGCCAGGCCCAGTGCCAGTGCGCACCCCTGTAGTCCCGGCTCGCTTGCAGTCCCAAGCTGCCCCCCCCCACCCGCTCCCTCCTCGCCTCTCCCCCTGGGGAGGATCTTTTAATTTCTGGGGTGCTGAAGGAGACCCCACAGTCACCCCGGGAGAAGGTCAGGGCTGGGCCTAGCCGTCCCCGGGGGGGGGGGGGGGGGGAGACGGGGGGTCAGTCCTCCCCACCACACAGCGGGGCGCACCCGGCGCCTCCCGCCTGTCATCCCGGCCCCTCACCAGGCTGAGATCCAGAGGATCACGGTTCAAAGCCAGCCCGGGCCAGAAAGTCCGTGAGACCCTCACCCCCCATGAACCACCAGAGAAAAAGCCAGAAGCGGCGCTGTGGCTCAGGCGGCAGAGCGCCAGCCTAGAGCGGAAACGCTCAGGGACAGCGCCCAGGCCCCGAGTTCAAGACCCAGGACGCAGGCAGCCCGGTCCTGGGCGCGTGGCTGAGCCGTGCTTTCCATGGGGGCTCGGGGTCCGCCTCGAACCCGCGGCCCAGTTCCAATCTGTGCGTGGGGCAAAGCCAAGGATGTCTGGGTGGTCTCCACGCGGGTCGGGGGGGTCCCCCACCCCACATGCTGCCTCCCGCCCACCCACCCTCCCTCCGCCCTCAGCTCTTGATGCCAAAGAAGGAATTTGAGCTGTTCAAGGTAGGACGGCCCCCGGCCTTTGGTGTGAAGTGGTCTTGCTCGGTGTGAACGCCCTCTCCTCCCAAATCCCAGCCTGCCGTGGGCCGCGTGACGCCCCCGCTGGCTTTCTGAGCGCCAGAAAGCCACAGACACTGCGACCCTCTCCTCAGCCGGCCACGGAGCACCAGCTTCAGCGTGCACCTCGGCCGGGCGCCGGTGCGCACGCCTGCCATCCCGGCTGCTCAGGAGGCCGAGAGCTGGAGGATCGCAGTTCAAAGCCAGCCCCATGCACAGAGCAGAGGTCAGGCTTTCTGATCCTCTCTGTCTGTGTCAGCCTGTGCTCAGCGAGCTCAACAATCCAACATGTTCTCCCGACATCCTGAGAAAGAGTCCATGTCTGGGCCGTGTCCTCTTTCCCGTGCGGGTGATCCGTGGCTTGAGCCGCCATAACCTGACTTCCCTGCACAAAAAGCTGGTTTCTTCCCAAGACCGAGCAAACCAAAATGGCAGGCAGGAAAGCCATTTGTTGTTGTGCAGGTCCTGGGTCTCGAACTCAGGGCCTGGGCGCTGTCCCTGAGCTCTTTCACTCCAGGCTGGCGCTTTACCACCTGAGCCACAGCGCCACTTCCAGTTTTCTGGTGGTTCATTGGAGATCGGAGTCTCAGGGACTTTCCTGCCCGAGCGGGCCTCGAACCTCGATCCTCGGATCTCAGCCTCCCGAGCAGCCGGGGATGGCAGGCGGGAGCCGCGCCCGGCCTGCTCTCTCGTTTCTGTTTCTGTTTTTGTTTTTTTATGCAGAAGCTCACCTTGCGTTTTTGTCAGCTTGGGCCCGGCCAGGACACGCGTCCCTCCACGTGTCCCACGCTGCAGGCCACGCGCCGCAGGGGGGTCTTGCGGCCGCGGGTCCCTCGCAGCTCGTCACGGCTGGTGACGTTTTTCTCAGGGCCTCAGGCTCCCCTGAGGAGCTGCCTGCTGTGGTTGTGTGCGCGTGCGTGCATGCGTGTGCATGCGTGTGTGCATGCATGTGTGTGTGTGTGGTGCTTTGTTTACCCACGAGGCCCTGGTTGTGAAAGTTATTACAGAGTCTTGAAATGGCTTCCAACCCGGCGAGGTTTTTGCAGCGTTTCGGGACGCATGCTCGCCTCTTCCTTTCTTACCTTTTTCTGTTTTTGTTTGTGTCAGTCCTGCGTCTTGAACTCAGGGCCTGGGCGCTGTCCCTGAGCTCTTCAGCTCAAGGCTAGTGCTCTACCTCTTGAGCCACAGCGCCACCTCTGGTTTTCTGGTGGTTCCTGGGAGATCAGAGTCTCACGGACTTTCTGCCCTGGGCTGGCTTTGCACCGCGATCCTCAGATCTCGGCCTCCCGAGTGGCTGGGATGGCAGGCGGGAGCCACGGCGCCTGGCTCGTTTGTTTATCATCAGGTCTGGGCACTGGCAGATGCTCTTATGCTACCAACGCGCAGCCCGGGGTTCCCAGCTCCTCTCTGTCTGTGTCTCTCTGTCTCTGTCTCAGTCTCTCGCTGTCTGTCTGTCTGTCTCTGTGTCTCTGTCTGTCTGTCTTCCTCCTGGCTGTGGGGGGATTCAGGGAGCTCTCTGGTGCTCGCTCTAACACTGGCCAGTGGCATGGGGTCACGCCCCTGCAGCACACAGCCGGGCAGCCGCGTGTTGGACACGCGTGTGCTTGGATCTGTGCACTCGCGTGTGCAGCGGCCGCGCCCGACCAGGTGGCTGGGCCGGACGGGTGGCGTCTCCCTGCCTCTGCTGCCGCCGGCCCGGCCGCCCTTGCGGACGACGGGCCCACACTTGGGCGTTCCGTAGCGCGCTGCGCTGCGCGCCGCATCCTTGTGCTTTGCTCATCTGTGTCTCCCCCCCCCCCCCCCCCCCCCCCCCCCCCCCCGCCTCCCAGCGCCTGCTCGGGGAGCTCGCCCAGGTAACCCGCACCCACCCACACCCCGCACCCCCCCGCACCCCAGTTCTGTTGGTTTTTGTTTTATTTTTGGCTCCGCGCCCAGCCCTGCCTGCCATCTGGGGGTTGTTTTCGGGGTGGTTTGGATGTTGTTGGAGTGTTTGGGGGTTGTTTGGAGGGTGGTTTGGGGGTAGTTGGGGGGTGGTTTGGGATTTGGGGGTGGTTGGGGGTGGTTTTGGGAGTGGTTAGAGGGTGGTTTGGGGTTTTGGGGGTGGTTGGGGCTTTGTGGTGGTTGGGGTGGTTTGGGGTGGTTGAGGGTTGGTTTGGGGGTGGTTTGGGGTGGTTGAGGTTGGTTTGGGGTGGTTTGGGGTGGTTGAGGGTTGGTTTGGGGTGGTTTGGGGGGTGGTTGAGGGTTGGTTAGGTGGTTGGGGTTGGTTTGGGGTTTTGTGGTGGTTGGGGGTGGTTTGGGGTGGTTGAGGGTTGGTTTGGGGTGTTTGGAGGTGGTTTGGGGTTTTGTGGTGGTTGGGGTGGTTTGGGGTGGTTGAGGGTTGGTTTGGGGGTGGTTTGGGGTGGTTGAGGGTTGGTTTGGGGTGGTTGAGGGTTGGTTAGGTGGTTGGGGGTGGTTTGGGGTTTTGGGGAGGGTTGGTTTGGGGTGGTTGAGGGTTGGTTAGGTGGTTGGGGGTGGTTTGGGGTTTTGGGGAGGTTGGGGTTGGTTTGGGGGTGGTTTGGGGTGGTTGGGGGGTGGTTGGGGGTGGTTTGGGGTTTGGGGGGTTGGGGTTGGTTTTGTCTTTAACTGCAGAGGGGTGGGTGACTCAGGAGACCCCGAGTCATTGGAGCTGGGGGGGGCCTGGCTCAGTCCCCCCACCCCCACCCCCCCCCACCCCCCCCCCCCCCCCCCCCCCGCCGTCTGTGACACTGGCAGGAGTCAGGGCCCGCCTGGAGTGCTCCCCCCGCCCGGGAAAGTGACTCGTCCCGCTGACGGCCAGGGTGGACTGGAGGGAGGGAGGGAGGACCGGAGGGAGGAGGGAGGGAGGGAGGACCAGAGGGAGGAGGGAGGGAGGGAGGACCAGAGGGAGGAGGGAGGGAGGGAGGACCAGAGGGAGGAGGGAGGGAGGAGGGAGGGAGGGAGGACCGGAGGGAGGAGGGAGGGAGGAGGGAGGGAGGAGGGAGGAGGGAGGGAGGGAGGACCGGAGGGAGGAGGGAGGACCGGAGGGAGGAAGAAGAGGGGGGAGGGAGGGGGTCAGGAGCTGGGGCTGGTCTCCGACCTTCAGCCGGTTCGTCCCCCCAGGCCGGCGCTGCGCCCCGAGCCCCGCCTCCAGCCCAGCTTTTCGGTGGCTCACTGGAGATGAGTCTCCTGGCTGGCTTTGAACCGCGGTCCTCGGCCCTCGGGGGTCCCCGGGGCCACGCGGAGGGTCGCGGGGCGGGGGCGCAGGCCGCGGGAGGGCTGAGCGCGGGCGGCGAGTGGCGTGCAGTGCGTGTGCGTGCCGTGTGCGTGACCCCCGTGCGTGAATCCACCGGCGCTCAGGCGAGCGTGAGGATTCGCGGCGCCCGCACGAATCGACACGCGGTGGCCTCACCGGAGCCGCGCCGCGTCCGCATTCGCTGCCCGGGGTGTGTGCCAAGGGCTGCGTCTTGGGTGCTGTGTGCTAAGTGCTACACCGGTGCTGTGTGCTAAGTACTCCGTCTGGCTGACGTTGGCTCTCATTCCGTGGCTCCAAAACCACCTGATTGGCCCAAACGCAGGAGGCGCGTCTCAGCCAGCCGTGGAGGCGGCGCTGGTCCCGGCGTGCGTGGCCGAGGGACCCCGGGCGGCCTTTCTAGAAAGATCCACGCAGGGCTTCCGTGCTGGGTCGCTTTAAGGCAGAAGCTCAGCCTCTCGGGTCAATTCCTCCGCAGACTGGGGGGGTCGGGGGTCAGTCACCGCGCGCGCGCGCACACGCGTGTGCATGAGTTCGCTCTGCGGGCGTTGTACCTCCTGTTTGGGCCAATTCGGAGCTTGGTCGCAGCCTCCGGCTCCACCGCCCGGGCCGCGGCCGTGCGTCCGGCCATCCCCGGGCCCGGGGCCGCGGTCCTCCCATCCCGGCCATCCCCGGGGCCCGGGGCCGCGGTCCTCCCTTCCCGGCCATCCCCGGGGCCGCGGTCCTCCCATCCCGGCCATCCCCGGGGCCCGGGGCCGCGGTCCTCCATCCCGGCCACCCCCGGGGCCCGGGGCCGCGGTCCTCCCATCCCGGCCATCCCCGGGGCCCGGGGCCGCGGTCCTCCCATCCCGGCCATCCCCGGGGCGGCCGGGCTCACCGCTGCTCCCCCTCCCAGAAGCAGAGGCTGGACTGCGACGGCCCGCGCGCCCCGTCGCCCCCGCCGGCCCCGGCCCCCGCGCCGCCCGCGCCCCTGGCGCCGCCCGCGCCCGCGCCCGCCGCCCCGCACAGCGGCGACGCCCCCGACGGCAGCGCAGCGCGGGAGCAGAGACCCGGCCACGGCCAGATGCCGGCCGACCGTGAGTGCCGCGCCGCGGGGGCGGGGCTGCGCCGGGGGCGGGGCTGCGGCGGGGGCGGGGCTGCGCCGGGGGCGGGGCTGCGCCGGGGGCGGGGCGGGGGGCGGGGCTGAGCCGGGGGCGGGGCTGTGGGGAGCCACTGGGCAGCAGGGGGAGGGGCTGCGCCGGGGGCGGGGCTGTGGGGAGCCACTGGGCAGCAGGGGGCGGGGCTGCGCCGGGGGCGGGGCTGTGGGGGGTTCCTGGGCAGCAGGGGGCGGGGCTGCGCCGGGGGCGGGGCTGTGGGGGGTTCCTGGGCAGCAGGGGGCGGGGCTGCGCCGGGGGCGGGGCGGGGGCGGGGCTGCGCCGGGGGCGGGGCTGTGGGAGCTCCTGGGCTCCCGGGGTGGGGGGGGCTGTGGGGGGTTCCTGGGCTCCCGGGGTGGGGGGGGGGCTGTGGGGGGTTCCTGGGCTCCCGGGGTGGGGGGGCTGTGGGGGGTTCCTGGGCTCCCGGGGTGGGGGGGGCTGTGGGGAGCTCCTGGGCTCCCGGGGTGGGGGGGGGGGGCTGTGGGAGCTCCTGGGCTCCCGGGGTGGGGGGGCTGTGGGGGGCTCCTGGGCAGCAGGGGGCAGGGCTGTGGGGAGCTCCTGGGCTCCCGGGGTGGGGGGGGCTGTGGGGAGCTCCTGGGCTCCCGGGGTGGGCGGGGCTGTGGGGAGCTCCTGGGCTCCGGGGTGGGCGGGGCTGTGGGGAGCTCCTGGGCTCCCGGGGTGGGGGGGGGCTGTGGGGGGTTCCTGGGCTCCCGGGGTGGGGGGGGGCTGTGGGAGCTCCTGGGCTCCCGGGGTGGGCGGGGCTGTGGGGGGTTCCTGGGCTCCCGGGGTGGGGGGGGCTGTAGGGAGCTCCTGGGCTCCCGGGGTGGGGGGGGGGCTGGGCGCCCCGGCGCCCCGGTTCCCAGCTCTGGCTGACGCTCCCCGGGGGCAGATCACGAACCCCCACCGGCCTCCCACAATGCCCTTGGCAGCCGGGCCCTGGCCGCGGGGCGGGGTCACAGGGTCACCCGTGGCGGTGGCTGGGGGCGGTGGGGTGCGGGGCCGTGCCCCCCCCCCCCGTGACCCGTGACCCCCGCAGGCCGGAAGTCGCAGATGGAGGAGGTGCAGGACGAGCTGCTGCAGCGGCTGACCATCGGCCGCAGCGCCGCGCAGAAGAAGTTCCACGTCCCGCGGCAGAGCGCGCCCGCCGTGCACATCACCCCCGAGTCCGCGCCCGGCCTCGTCCGCGCCCTGGCTGCAGTCCAAGGGCTTCGCCCCCGCGTGAGTCCCGCACCGCCCCGGCCGCTCGGAGGCCCAGGCCCGAGGATCGCGGTCGCGGCCGGCCCGGGCAGGAAAGTCCCCGAGCCTCTGATCTCCGAGGAACCACCAGAAAGCCGGAGGTGGCGCCGCGGCTCACGGGTCGGGCGCCCGCCTGGAGGGAAGGAGCCGCGGGACGGCGCCCGGCCCGGGTGCAAGGCCCTGTCGGGGCGGCCGCCACGGGGGCCTCGGCAGCTCCCGCTCCGCAGCCGCCGAGCTGCCCCGTATGCCTGGCTCCAGCGGCAGAGCACCGGCCGTGAGCGAGAAACAGAGCTCAGGCTCAGCCGTGATCGCACACATGCGCACACGCTCACACACGCTCACACACGGAGACATACAGACACTCACACGCACACACACATGCACACACACGGAGACATACACAGGCACACTCACACGCACACACACATGCATACACACGGAGATATACACAGACACACACAGATGCACACGCACATGCACACACGCACATGCCTACACACGGAGACATACACAGACACACAGATGCACACACACATGCACACACACGGAGACATACACAGACACAGACGCACACGCACGCACGCACGCACGCACGCACCAGCCGGTTTTCTCGTCTCGATGGAGCTGTGCGTGAGCAGCCCGTGGCGCATCCTCCCGACGGGGTCACGGCGTGGCGACGCTTCCTGGCAGCGGTCAGTGGCCGGTGACGCGCAGCCGGCCTGGCCCGGCCCCCTGAGCCCCGGCGCCCGCCCGGCGTCCTGGTGGCTCCTCGGAGACCCGAGGCTCAGGGAGCCTCCCGCCGGTCTCCTGGCCGGGCCGCGGGGAGGCCTTCACCCTGACCCCTGTCCTCCTCTCCCGCCCAGGACGGTGAGCAGCCTCGGGGTGCTGAACGGGGCGCAGCTCTTCTCCCTCAACAAAGAGGAGCTGAGGGCCGTGTGCCCCGAGGGCGCGCGCGTCTTCAACCAGGTCACCGTCCAGAAGGCCGCCCTGGAGGTGAGCCCCGAACCCGCCCCGGAAAGCGCCAGAACAAAGCTCCAGAGAGCTCACATCCCCGCCCTGAGGGCTGAGTCAGAGTCCCCTGGCCTCCGTCAGTCGCCATTTACTCATTCAACAGAACTTAAAAGACAGACAGATGATGGATGGATGGATGGATGGATGGATGGATGGATGGATGGATGGAAAGGTAGGTGAATGGATGGACAGACAGACAGGTGATAGATGGATAGATAGTTGGATAGACAGATGTGATAGGTGGATAGATGGATGGATGGATGGATGGATGATGGATGGATGGATGGATGGATGGGTGGATGGATGGGTGGATGGATGGATGGATGATGGATGGGTGGGTGGATGGATGGATGGATATAGATGGATAGGTGGATAGATAAATGATGGGTGATTAGATAGATAGATGATGGATGGATGGACAGGCAGATGGATAGATTGATTGATAGACAGTAGATATTGATAAATGGATAGATTGATAGATGATTGATTGGTAGATGGATAGATTGATAGACAGGAAGATAGATTGATGGGTAGATGGGTAGGTAGATGGTAGGTGATTGATTGGTAGACGGGTAGATGGGTAGGTAGATGGGTAGATTGATAGATGATTGATGGGGTAGATGGGTAGGTAGATGGTAGGTGATTGGTAGTTGGTAGATGGGTAGGTAGATGGGTAGATTGATAGATGATTGATGGGTAGATGGGTAGGTAGATGGTAGGTGATTGATTGGTAGTTGGTAGATGGGTAGGTAGATGGGTAGATTGATAGATGATTGATGGGTAGATGGGTAGGCAGATGGTAGGTGATTGATTGGTAGACGGGTAGATGGGTAGGTAGATGGGTAGATTGATAGATGATTGATGGGTAGATGGGTAGGTAGATGGTACGTGATTGGTAGTTGGTAGATGGGTAGGTAGATGGGTAGATTGATAGATGATTGATGGGTAGATGGGTAGGCAGATGGTAGGTGATTGATTGGTAGACGGGTAGATGGGTAGGTAGGTGGATTGGTTGGTTGGTGGGTTGGTAGCTGGATGTTGGCACTTTACCGCAGTGTAACACTCCGCCGTCGGGTCCCCTGCGTGCGCCCCGGGCCCGGGGTGGAGCTGCCGGCCGCGGGGCTTCCTGGCCTCCGTCCAGCGCATGGGGCGTGGACGCCCGCCCCCCGGCACGCCCCTCGGCCGGGCGTGGACGCCCGCCCCCCGGCACGCCCCTCGGCCGGGCGTGGACGCCCGCACCCCGGCACGTCCCTCCAGTCCCTTACTGCTCCCAGTGCACACGCGCGTAGGCCGAGCGTGCCCTGAGCCAGCGCGTGTGACACCAGACACGCCACGCGTGTGCCCTGCACGCCTCACGAGTGTGTGCAATGTGTGTACCACGTGCACGCGTGAGTGTGCACGCACGGTGCGTCTGCAGCACGTGGTCCGTGTGTGCGTGCGGTGTGCAGCACGCACGTGCCACGCGGCACACTGGGGGCGTCCGGGCCCCCGCGCCGGGCCCTGGGGAGGAACATGCTAGAAGGCCCGCCCAGGCCTGCTGCGCCGCGGTGGACAGCCGTGCAGCCTCTGACGCCTGCCTGTCTGTCTGTCTGTCCATCCGTCTGTCCATTCGTCCGTCCTGTCTGTCTCTCTGTCCATCCGTCTGTCCGTCTCTGTCTTATTTGTCTATCTGTGTATCTGTCACTCTATCTGTCCATCTCTCTCTCTGTGTCCATGTCTGTCCTTCCATCCATGTCTGTCTGTCCGTCCGTCCGTTCATCTCTCCACCTGTGCGCCCTTCTGTCGGTCTGTCTGTCCATCCACCTCTCTCTCTCTCTCTACCTGTGCGTCCATCCGTCTGTCTGTCCCTCTGTCCGTCCATCTCTTTCTCTCTCCCTGTGCGTGTGTCTGTCCGTCCGTCCGTCCGCCCCCAGGACCACGACGGGAGCTCGGAGCTGCAGGAGATCATGAGGCGGCGGCAGGAGAAGATCAGCGCGGCCGCCAGCGACTCGGGCGTGGAGTCCTTCGACGAGGGCGGCGGCCACTGACGCCGCGCGGGCACGCGCACGCCGGCACGGGAACGCGCACGCGGCCATGGGCACGCGCACGCCGGCACGGGAACGCGCACGCCGGCACATGGGCACGCGCACGGGAACGCGCACGCGGCCATGGGCACGCGCACGCCGGCACACGCTCGGGAACGCGCACGCGGCCATGGCACGCGCACGCCGGCATGCGCACGGAACGCGCACGCGGCCATGGGCACGCGCACGCCGGCATGCGCACGGGAACGCGCACGCGGCCATGGGCACGCGCACGGGAACGCGCACGGGAACGCGCACGCGGCCATGGGCACGCGCACGCCGGCACGCGCACGGGAACGCCGGCACATGGGCACGCGCACGGGAACGCGCACGCGGCCATGGGCACGCGCACGCCGGCACGCCCGTCCCACGCGGGCACACTCCAAGCACAAGTTCCGGCACGCCCGACACTCCAGCACGCCTGGGGGCGCATCCGGCATTCCTGCACCCCCGGGGCACGCCCACGGGCACACCAGCACACCAGCACACCTGAGGCTCGCCCGGCACACCAGCACCCCCGGGGCACGCCCGCGCGCACGCCCCGCGAGGCCCCTGCACCGCCGCCCGCGAGGCCCCTGCCCCGCCGGCCCCGCCGCGGGAGGCCGGGACCCATCCCGAGGACCGCAGAGGATCGCGGCGCCCAGCACAACCCCGAGACCCCCGGCCCGGAGAGCCGCGCGGGGCGGCTCCACGGCTGAGCCTCTGCCCGGCCGCGTCCCGCCACCCCCCACCCCCGGCCCGCCTTCCCGGGGACCGAGCACGCCTCCTCTCCCTGCACTCGGCCCTGCGAGACTCGGCCCGCCGGCCCCACCCCCTCCGCGCCCCACGCGCCCCCATGTGCCCCCACGCGCCCCCATGTGCCCCCACGCGCCCCCATGTGCCCCCACGCGCCCCCATGTGCCCCCACGCGCCCTTGTGTGCCCCCGCGCGCCCCACACACACCCCACGCGCCCCCATGTGCCCCCCATGTGCCCCCACGCACCCCCATGTGGCCCCACGCGCCCCCATGTGCCCCCACGCACCCCCATGTGGCCCCACGCGCCCCCATGTGCCCCCACGCGCCCCCCACACACCCCACGCACCCCCCCACAGGGGCAGCTCAGTCTATTAATTGTTTTCATAGTGCCTTTTGTCACCAGTCAATTGGGCAATAAACAGCGTCGTTTGTAGGTGACCCCGTGGCCTCTCGGGGGTTGAAGGGTATCTGCTGTACCCGCTAATGACCAGGACCAGAGAGGGTGGAGGGGGAAGGAATTAAGATGCACTGGAAAGAATGGAGTCGGGCCCCGGCGCTCACGCCTGCCATCCCGGCTGGCTGCTGAGGAGGCTGAGGGCTGAGGATCGCGGGTGGAGGCCAGCCCGGGCAGGAGAGTCCCTGAGACTCTGATTCCCAGGAACCACCAGAAAACCGGACGTGGTGCTGTGGCTCAAGGGGGTAGAGCGCCCACCTTGAGCTGAAGAGCGCGCACCCGGCCAGCCCGACGTTTGTTGACTGACTGAGCATCTCTTCCGGCCCAGGTTTGTCAGCTCCGGGCTCCTGCTCAGTCCCCTCACCTGCGGCTCCGGCCTGGCGCCCACAGGCCCGCCCAGCCCCCCTGCCTGGCCATGTGTCCCTCCCGGGGACCGCAGAGACCCCATCTGTCCTGGGGCTCGAACTCAGGGCCTGGGCGCCGTCCCCAAGCTGCTTTGGCTCAAGGCTGGCGCTCTACCACTGAGCCACAGCGCCACTTCTGGCCTTTTCTAAATACGTAGTGCTGAGGAATCGAACCCAGGGCCTCGTGCATGCCAGGCGAGTGCTCTACCACAGAGCCACCTGCCCAGCCCCTGGCAGCCGGTCTTTACAAAGAAAAAACAATCAGACTTTTCTAGAAGGCCTGGGGCCGTGGGGAAAGGCCCTTCGGATGCGTCAAGCGCCCACGCCAGCCCGGCTCTCTGGAAGGAAGGGCGGCGTCTGCGTTCCGGGGTGACCTGCCTTCCTCTGCCCCCCACTCTGGGTGCACAAGCCGAGCAGGGTGGGGGAGGCCTGTAGTCCAGGAACGGAGCCAGAGGCCGGCGTTCGGCCAGGACTCTAGCCAAGCCGCGGGGGCGGGGGGAGGGGGGACGGGGGAGGGGGGAGGGGGGACGGGGGGACGGGGGACGGGGGGGACGGGGGACGGGGGGACGGGGGGACGGGGGACGGGGGGGACGGGGGGACGGGGGGACGGGGGGGACGGGGGGGACGGGGGGACGGGTCGGGACAGGGGGACGGGTCGGGACAGGGCGACGGCTCGGATGGTTTGTTTTCCAACCCCCGCGCGTAGCGCAGCCCTGGGGACCCTCCGCCGCTCGCTCGCTCGGCGTCCGCAGCTTGGGGTCCACGCAGGAGCGAGCGCCGCGGGACATGGCTGTGGGGAAGCCGCCGTCTGCCGGCCACGCGCCGGCCGGGCCGGGGCAGCGGCGCCTGGACCCAGCCCTGCGGCGGGAGTCGGCCGAGGCCCTGAGCAGGACGGGCTCTGCGCTGAAGGGCTCTGTGCTGACCGACGGGCTCTGGGCGGCCGCCTGCAGTCCCGGCTGGCCTCTGCTCTGGGGGTGGCCGATCGCTGCCATCCGAGCTGCCTGGACGTGAAATATTGATGGCACTCCGTCCTCCTCCCTGTCCTGGGCCGCGTGCGTGCATGTGTGTGTGTGTGTGTGCATGCGTGTGTATGTGTGTGCATGTGTGTACGTGTGTGTGCGTGTGTGCATGTGTGTGTGCATGTGTGCATGCGTGCATGCGTGTGTGCATGCGTGTGCATGCATGCATGCGAGTGTGTTGCATGTGTGTGCGTGGGTGCGTGCGTGCGTGTGTGCATGTGTGTGCGTGTGTGTGTGTGCATGCATGCATGCGTGCGTGTGTGCGTACATGCATGCGTGTGTGCATGTGTGTGTGCATGGGTGCGTGCGTGCGTGTGTGCGTGTGTGTGCATGTGTGTGCGTGCGTGTGTGCATGTGTGTGCATGCGTGTGTGTGCATGGGTGCGTGCGTGCATGTGTTCACTCCCACGTGTGTGTGAGAACTGAACAAATGTCACACATCCCCTGTCCCCAAATCGTCACTGTCTCTCTCCTGTGCCTCTGGAGACCGGAGACCCGGCTGTTAGAAGATCCAAGCAGGGAGGAGGGGGAGGAGGGGAGGAAGAAGGAGGGGAGGAGGGGGAGGGGAAGGGGGGAGGAGGAGGGGGAGGAGGGAGGAGGGGGAGGAGGAGGGGAAGGGGGAGGGAGGAGGGGGAGGGGGAGGAGGAGGAGGAGGGGAGGGGGAGGGGGAGGGGATCAGAGCTGCCAGCCTCTCGCAGAGTCCAAGCTGTAGCTCAGCTCTCCCTGTGGTCCGCCCGGCTGCCCACGGCCCCAGGCCAAGGCCGGGCTCCGCTGGGGCGGCTGCTGGCCGGGCCCAGGCTGTGCGTTCGGCTCCTCACCAGCTGGGGGGGGGGGGGGGGTGCAGGCCTGAGATGCACAGAGAGGCAGCAAAGCCGCCTGGAGAAGCACAGGAAGAAAGCCCCAGGGAGACACGGGGCCCGGCCCTGATGGTTTACTTCCAACTCATCAAATAAATGCTAGCCGGGCGCCGTGGCTCCCGCCTGCCATCCCAGCTGCTCAGGAGGCTGAGATCCGAGGATGGCGGTTCAAAGCCAGCCCAGGCAGGAAAGTCTGTGAGACTCTGATCTCCCATGAACCACCAGAAAACCAGAAGTGGTGCTGTGGCTCAAGTGGTAGAGCACCAGCCTTGAGCTGAAGAGCTGAGGGACAGCGCCCAGGCCCTGAGTTCAAGACCCAGGACCGACAAAAGAACATTAAGAAATAGTTCCCTTTGTCCATGCGCTCACCCTCCTAGTTCTCCGGAAATGGTGCTCACGTGCGCACACACACACTCACACGATTCACAATCAGCACAGAAGCCATGTGGACAGAGCCTCGCGTCACACACGCTCTACGAAGGAGAAAAATCCAGCAGACTCAGTGCAGCGCTTCGGCTTCGGCGCGCGCTGGACCCCGAGGGCGGAGGGGAGAGCGGGGCCAGCCAGCGGCTCAGCCTCACCCCTGCGGCCCAGCATGCCGCGGGCCGGCCGGGATTAAAGCCACACTTGGCACGCCAGGGCCACACTGGGAGGGGGGGGAACTGCGGGCCGTGAGCAAGGCAGAGAACGGTTGGAACGACTGAGAACCATCCAGAACCATCTGGAACCATCCGGAACACTTGTCTGTCTGCACACGGTTTCCTGAGTGGGTGTGGACCGTGGGCTGGGAATCCGACCCTGCGGCCACGCGGGACACAGCGGGGACTCCCAGGAACCAAGGAAGGCAGAGCCCGAACACCTGGGGGCCGGGAGGGGGGCGAACGGGTCCTGGCCTGAGAGAGGGGGGCGGGGGAGGGAGAGGGGAGGGGAGAGGGGAGGGGAGGGGAGGGAGGGAGGGGAGGGGAGGAGAGAGAAGGGGAGGGGAGGGGGGAGGGAGAACCATGAAATGTGTGACAGATCCTGCGGAAAGCCGGGAGCCCAAGTCGGGATGTGGGGTTGACGGGTTGGGGGGGACCCAGGCTGACCTTCATAGTCAGAAGCTTCTAGAAAAGAGGTGGGGGGAGGAGAGAGAGGGAGGGATGGAGGGAGAAGGGAGAGGGAGGGGTTGGGGGAGGGAGGGAGACAGAACTGCTTGGGAATCCAGGGGCGGAATCACTGGAAGGTTTCAACCAAACATCACTGACCCGGGCGCCGGTGCTCACACCTAGCATCCCAGCTACTCAGGAGGCTGCGCTCTGAGGATTGTGGTTCAAAGCCAGCCCGGGCAGAAAAGTCCGTGAGACTCTGATCTCCAGTGACGCACCAGAAAACTGGAAGTGGCGCTGTGGCTCAAGTGGTAGAGCGCCAGCCTTGAGTGAAAGAGCTCAGGGACAGCGCCCGGGCCCTGAGTTCAAGCCCCACAACCAACACACACACACACACACACACACACACACACACACACACGCACACACACAGATCTGCTTTCTGTACTGGAGAGGCTGTTCGTACGTAGGGCATTGGCCGGGCTCACCTGCAGTGGATGACCACAGGACCTTTGCACCTGCTGGCGTGTCGTCAGACCAGGTACACGAACTGCAAGATGCTCTCTGCGGCGCTGGCGCTCGGCACCGTGGCCGCCGTGTAGTTGAAGTGCGTCACGTCCTGCGTCGGCCTGTGAGGTGAGGTCAGCCCCCCATCTACATCAGCCCTTCTGCGGGGCAGACTGGCCTCCACGCAGCCCCCCACCCCTGAACACGAGGTGTAGCTGGGTGTGGCGGCTCCCGCCTGACATCCCAGAGACTCAGGAGGCTGAGATCTAGAGGATCGCGGTTCAAGGCCAGCCTGGGCAGGAAATTCCGGGAGACTCTGATCTCCCATGAACCACCAGAAAACCAGAAGTGGAGCTGTGGCTCACGTGGTAGAGCGCCAGCCTTGAGTGAAAGAGCCCCGAGTTCAAGCCCCACGGTGATTTCTGATTACAGAGTACGCCCCCCAAAAAACCAGAGGCAGCAAGGGAAGCCGGGTGGGGGGTAAGAAGCTTCCCTGCCCCCCCCCCCCGCCCGCAAGACCCCAACACGTGTGGACAACTGAGCCGGAGCCCTGCGTGTGGCTTGGGATTGGGTGCGTACCGGCCCTGGGGCTTGAACCCACAGCCTGGGCGCCGTCCCTGAGCTCTTTCGCTCCAGGCTGGCGCTCTGCCACGCGAGCCGCGCCCCCAGCCCAGCTTTGTTGGCGGTTCCCCAGAGAGCAGAGTCCCATGGACTCTTTCCCACCTGGCCTCCGCGCGCGATCCTCCGGACCTCGGCCTCCCCAGGCTGCGGCGAAGCGGGCCGGGAGCGGGCGGAGGGCGGGCGGCGGGTCCACTCCCCGCGTGATCCCACTTCACCTGGAAGCCACATGGCACCCCCTGCCGGTGAGGCCCAGGAAGGACGCCCCGGGGGTTCCGTCCAGGGACCGAGAGACCCAGGGACCCACGGGACAGGTGGACCGATAGACAGATAGACATGGACCCCGTGGCGTTGCTCTAGGAAGCAGGGCCTGGGCTCCTGGTGGGGGAAACCGAGGCCCTCTCCCCCTGCCCAGGAGTGACACACACACACACACACATGCACACGCACATGCACACACGCACATGCACACACACACACACGCACACACACTCACCCGTCTCTCGACGCACTGCGTGAGCATGACAGTGACCCGGCATTTCTGCTACAGAATCATCTTCCAGAAATCGCTGGTGGTGCCGGGCAGTGGGCCCTGGGTGGCAGTGTACTCCTGGGGGGCGCTGTACCCCTAGAAGATCCGGCAACGGAGGCCCCGGTTGGAAGGGAGGAGGTTGGGGAAAGCCTGACTGGGAGGCGTGGTGCGGGCGGGAGAGCGCCATTCCCGGCAGCGCCTCAGAGCGGTTATTTTGACGATGATTGTCTGCATGACCTCCGCCCTGCGATGCCTTCCCAGGTAAGTGTTACAGGCACCCTCCCCACCCCAATGGTTGGTTTGGGGTGCAATTGTGTGTTGGGGAGCAGTGGCCTGAATGGGTTAGGAATTTGGGGTTTGGAGGTTTTGGTCGGATGTGGGACTTGAACTCAGGGCCTGGACGCGGGTCCCTGCGCTCTTTAGCTCAAGGCGGGCGCTCTACCCCTTGAGCCACGGCGCCATGTCTGGTTTTCTGGTGGTTCCTCGGAGCTCAGAGGCTCACGGCCTTTCCTGCCTGGGCTTGGCCTCGAACCGCGATCCTCTAGATCTCAGCATCCTGAGTGGCTGGGATGGCAGGCGGGAGCCGGGGCGCCGGCTTACAGGGCAGGATGTTGGGGGGCAGCTCGGCGGCGGTGTGTGTGGGGGTGCAGGCCGACCGGCTTCAGCTCCTGGGGGGACAGAAAGGGGGGGGGCGCTGTGAAGTGTCTGGGCGGCGTGGGTTCCCGGCTGGCTGGACGGGCGCGCGGCTGGACAGACGCGTGGTCGTGGGGCGCGGCGTGAGTGTCTGGGGGCCCCCCGAGCCCTGCTGCAGCCCTGGGGCTTCGTGTCTCTTTAAAAGAAAATTGGGGGAGGGAACTGCTGGTCCTGGGGTTTGAACCTGGGCCGGGCGCCGCCTCCAGCCTTCCTGCTGCCACTTGAGCCACAGCCCCCGACGCTTCCGGTTTGGTGGCTCGTTGGAGATCAGAGCCTCACAGATTGCTGCCCGGGCTGGCTTTGAACCACGAGGAAGGAAGGCAGGAAGAGGAGGAAGGGGGGGAGGAAGGGAAGGAGGGAGGGAGGAGGGAGCGAGGGAGGGAGGGAGGAAGGGAAGGAGGGAGGGAGGGAGGAAGGGAGGAAGGGAGGAAGGGAAAGAGGGAGGGAGGAAGCTAATGTATGCTAATATATGCTAACGTATGCTAATGTATGCTAATATAGGGGAATCCAGACAGCAGTTCAATGGATGAGGCCTAGTGAAGGGCTTCCTCCCCCCCCCCCCCCAGTGTCCTGGTAAGTGGGAGAGGGGAAAGGTCAGCCGAATCCCCAGAAACCAGCATGGAGCCCCAAAGCTGCTTCGGAAGCAGATGGGCAAAATCTGACCCTGAGACGTGGGAGTGGGGCTGGAAGATGAGCAGTGGTCAGCGGAGGGGGTCACGGGGGGTCACGGGGGTCACGGGGGTCAGTGCCTGACACATGCACAGAGATCCCAACACCAAGACAGCTGGGCGCCGTGGCTCAGGCCTAGAATCCCAGCCACTCAGGAGGCTGAGATCTGAGGATCGTGGTTCAAAGCCAGCCCAGGCAGGAAAGTCCATGAGACTCTCACCTCCAATGAACCACCCCCCCAAAAAAAAGCTAGAAGTGGAGCCGTGACTCAAGTAGTAGAGCACCAGCCTTGAGTGATAAAAGCTTAGGGATGGTGCCCAGGGCTCTGAATTCAAGGCCCAGGACAAAACCCATGGAATGTGCTAGAGCATGAATATTCGAAGAGGAAATCTTGGGAAGTCGTGGGGGGGGGGGGAACGGGGACCAGCGGGATTAAAGGCAGTACCAAGGTGGAGACGGCGATGGAGGTGGGCGCTGCCCTGGCTGACTGTGGAGACACAGCAGTTGTAGGCAGTGGCAAGAAGAAGGTTGGAAACGGTGGCGACGTAGGACAACACGGAAACTGGTTCCTGCGGATGCAGAAGACATGTCAGACACCCGCACGTCTGTCCTGTGGGCAGAAGCATTCTTTCAGGGTTGAAGGGAGGGCGGTGGATGAACAGAGTTTAAAAAAACAAAAAATAAAAAAAAGGAAAAAAAAAACTAAACACACAGAGCTCCCCTCTGACCCGGCCATCCCACACCTGGGCATTTATCCAATCGACCACACACCAGGCCACACTAAAGCCACCAGCACAACCATGTCCACTGCAGCATTGTTCACCATAGCCAAGATAGGGAATCAGCCCAGATGCCCCTTAGTGGATGAACAAATCAAGAAAACGTGGTGTAGATGCGCAGAGGAATCTACACTTCTGTAAAAAAAATAATGCTATTGTACCATTCAAAGGAAATGGAAAGAGTTGGAAAAAATCATGTGAAGTAAAGCCAGGCCCAGAGAAGCCCAGGAGATCTGTTTTCCCTCCTACGTGGAAGCTGGATTCAGCTTACAAACTTGTAAGTAAACATGTGAGGCAGCGTGCACGTGTGTACAAATGTAGATGCAAGGGAGAGCTCAAACCAGGCAATTCTTTAGAAAAGCAGAGTCAAAGCTCAGCAAAATCAAACACCAGGAATTGGGGACTGGGCAGGGGTGGGGGAGAGTGTGGAAGGGAGGGGCATAGATCAAGACACGTTGTGTCCATCAACCACTTCGTCCAGTGGCAGCTCCTTTGGACAACGACTTAAAGATTATTTTAGATTAATAGATAGATCGTAGTAGTAGTAGTAGTAGTAGTAGTAGTAGTAATAGCAAAGCCACACAGTACCTGGTCTTTGGTGTCTGGGCCCAAGCCCACCTGCTGACAGAGAACCTGGAAGAAGTCAGCCAGGCCCTGGGCCACCCACAGCAGAGTGATGGACGTCTGGGTTGGTTTTGTTCACGATGAACAGCGACCTGAGTGGAGCCGGCTCCGCGGAAGGCACAGGGCATTGTTTTATCGTTAAAAGTTCATCGCATGGACCCAGGTGCTCTTCCTGGCAGGCAGGTTACTGAGCTTAGGAAAGGGGTCAGGTTTTTAGCT
>NW_024871549.1:5000-24129 GCF_019054845.1 Dipodomys spectabilis
CGCACGCCTGTAATCCCAGCCACTCAGGAGGCTGAGCTCTGAGGATGGTGGTACAAAGCCAGCCCCGGGAAGGAAGGTCCGTGAGACTCTTATCTCCAGTTAACTAGCAAAAGAAAGCCAGAAGGGGTGTGGCTCAAATAGTAGAGCGCCAGCCTGGAGTGAAAAAGCTCAGGGACAGTACCTAGGCCTAAGGTCTTACACGCGCGTGCGTGCACACACACACACACGCCAGAGGCCAAGGTGTGTTTTTCTGGTTCATTGTGGGGCTTGAACTCAGGGCCTGGGCGCTGTCCCTGAGCTCTTTTTGCTCAAGGCTGGCGCTCTACCCCTTGAGCCACAGCGCCACTTCCGGCTTTTTGCTGCTTCCTTGGAAGCTCGAGTCTCTGGGAATTTCTTACCCAGGCTGGCTTTGAACCGCGATCCTCACCTCTCAGCCTCCTGAGTGGCTGGGATGACAGGCGTGAGCACCAGCGCCCGTCTTAGGCCAAGACAGCGTGACCAGCGGCGTGTGGCTCGCTTCCCTCCGCAGGCTACCAGCGCCAGCTGAACTACAGGCACCAGGACGGCTCGTTCAGCACCTTCGGGGAGAGGCACAGCCGGCCCCACGGCAACACCTGGTACGTAAGGGAAGGGGGGCCCCAGAGCTCTCCCCACGAGGCCCAGCGGGATAAGCACCAGCCCACCCAGACCAGGAAGAGGGCGGAAGAGCCAAAGCTCCAACAGTGAACTTACTCTTCACATGTATCCAGGGCCTAGTAGCGCACGCCTGCAATCCCAGCCACTCAGGAGGCTGAGAGCTGAGGATCGCAGTTCAAGGCCAGCCCGGGCAGGAGAGTCCGTGAGACTCTGATCTCCCAAGAACCACCAGAAAACTGGAAGTGGCGCTGTGGCTCAAGGGGTAGAGCACCAGCCTTGAGCTGAAGCGCTGAGGGACAGCGCCCAGGCCCAGAGTTCAAGTCCCACGACCGACAAAGAATAGGAGCTGTGTGTGCGTGTGAGGTGACCCCCGTCCGCCCCCCACACAGGCTCACGGCCTTCGTGCTGAAGACGTTCGCGCAAGCGCGGCGCTACCTCTTCATAGACGAGCTGCACATCACGCGGGCGCTGCAGTGGCTGTCCCGGGGGCAGAAGGACAATGGCTGCTTCACCAGATCCGGCTCGCTGCTCAACAACGCCATGAAGGTACAGCCCCGCCCCGCGCCCGCTGCGCGGCCTGCGCCGCCACCAGGGAAACCCCACCCCGGCCGGGCGCCGCGGCGCACGCCGATAGTCCCAGCGACTCAGGAGGCTGAGAGCTGAGGCTCGATGTTCAAAGCCAGCCCGGGCAGGAACGTCGGTGAGACTCTGATCTCCCATGAACCAGCACAAAGCTGGAATGCTGCTGTGGTTCAAGTGGCAGAGCGCCAGCCTTGAGCACAGAAAGATCAGGGACAGCGCCCAGGCCGTGAGTTCAAACCCCAGCACCAAAATAGACAGACAGACAGACAGACAGACAGACAGATAGATAGATAGATAGATAGATAGATAGATAGATAGATAGATAGATAGACAGACCGTAATATATATTATTGTATTATAATAGTACATATTACTATATTAATAATTATATAAATATATATAGATTATATAAATATATAAATTACGGAATTGACATAATTATATGATTATATAAATAATACGTAATCACTTATGATTATGTAATCATTTGCGATTACGTATTATTTGTAATAGTATATGTTACATGTAATATTACATATAATATGCATAACAATATATATTACATATAACATGCATACTATGTTATACATAATAGCGTATATAATGTAGTATATAGTATACTATATTATACGTAATACAGCATGTATTTATATAATATAGTACACTATATACTTGTAGTATATACTACGTTACATAATATATTTATATATGATATAAATATAATAATATATACACATATTTATATAAAGTAGGTATATTTACAGAATATTTATATATTACCCTATATATTTTATGTATTATACTAGGTTTACGCTATCTACTATTCTACTGTATTTGCTGTACTATATAGTGTGTATGGTATACGACATAGCATATGATGTAGGTCGTTACCTGCTGATGCTGTACATATATACAGCATGCACGCCACATAGACCGCTATGGTCACAGTGTATAAATACACGGCGTTCTCTGTGATGTTCCATGCGGCATCTCGCGTAGTGACTGCAGTATGTATTACGTGCTCATTAAACGTCATCATCATTCCCAGTGTTCTCTGCGCGTGTGCATTGCGCAGCTTCCTCATTCTGCATCGTCCGCTCTGCTTTATGCATCACGCAGTCACGTGGTCCACGCCGCGTGCTCCTCTCCAGCAGCGCCTTCCGTGGGGGGCGTGAGACCCGGGGCCGGGCATTGCGGGCCGGGCGCTGGTGGCGCAAACCTGTGGCGTGTGCCTTGCAGGGCGGCGTGGACGACGAGGCGACACTGTCGGCCTACATCACCATCGCGCTGCTGGAGATGCCGCTGCCCGTCACCGTGCGTGGGCCCCGGCTGAGCCCCCCCCCCCCCCCCCCCCCCGCTGAGCCAGCACCAGGCCCTGAGTTCGAATCTCAGTTCTGACCAAAAGGAAACACAGCACTGTGGATGTGGCCGGGCCACGTAGCGGCTGGCTGTAACACCGGCCTGCGTGCGAGATCTCAGAGTATCTGTCAGGCGCCGGTGGCTCCCGCCTGTCATCCCAGCCACTCAGGAGGCTGAGAGCTGAGGATCGCGGTTCAAAGCCAGCCTGGGCGGGAAAGCCCGTGAGACTGATCTCCAGTGAGCCACCAAGAAGCAGGAGTGGGGGTGTGGTTCAAGGGGTAGAGCGCCAGCCTTAAGTGAAAGAGCTAAAGGACAGGGCCCAGGCCCTGAGTTCAAGTCCCAGCACAGGCACACACACACACACACACACACACCCATGAGACAGATTTTCTGATGCTATTCCTTGGGTCCGTAAGACAGAAACAGATGCACACATGTGTGTTTCTTGGGGGAGGGGGTTGGCACCCCCGTTTCCCGAGCACACCCCCTTTTTGCCTCTGCCCACAGCACCCCGTGGTCCGCAATGCCCTCTTCTGTCTGGAAATGGCGTGGGGCACCGCGAAGGAAGGAGCGCACGGGAGCCATGTGTACACCAAGGCCCTCCTGGCCTACGCCTTCGCCCTGGCAGGAAACGAGGAGAAGAAGAAAGAGCTGCTGGCATCGCTCGAGGCGGAAGCTGTGAAGGAAGGTATGCGCAGGGCCGGGCACCGCAGCGCACGCCTGCCATCCCAGCCACACGGGAGGCTGAGGCCTGAGGATCGCAATTCAAGGCCAGCCCAGGCAGGAACGTCCCTGAGACTCTGATCTCCAAGGAACCACCAGACAGCTGGAAGTGGCGCTGTGGCTCAAGTGGTAGAGTGCCAGCCTTGAACAAAAACATCTCAGGGACAGCGCCCAGGCCCCGAGTTCAAATCCCACAACTGACAACACATAAAAATGAGGAAGGTAGGGACACTCCTGAGAGAGTTCACCCTTCCCACCTCCTCCGCAGTAATGCCCGCCCTGCCCCGGGTCCCTGCTCCCGCCTCTGGTAACCTCCGCTCAGCAGCTTTCAGGGCTGTATAATATATCAGATTATTCCCTCAAAACTGATGGAGCAATTTCCACCTGTGCCTCTTGGGTCATGTCTCTTGCTTTGCTTTGGGTTTAGTACGTTCTCATCCCAGAGCATAAGCCCTAAGCCTCATGCCCTCTCTCGGCTTTCTTGCTTACCCCTGGGCGCTCTCCCACCTGAGTCACGCCTCCAGGCCAGCATTTTGCTGGCTCACTCAACGTGGAGTCTCACCGACTCTTCCACCTGGGCTGGCTTTGAACCTCAACCCAATTCCCAGTTAGCATTACAAGTGGGACTCACTCACGCTCAGCTTCTTTAAAACAGACTTGTCGGTCGTGAGCCTTGAACTCTGGCCCTGGGCGCTGTCCCTGAGCTCTTTATTGCAAGGCGGGCGCTCTACCCCTTGAGCCACAGCGCCACTTCCGGCTTTCTGGTGGTTCATGGGGGATCAGCGTCTCAAGGCCTCTCCTGCCCCGGCTGGCCTCGAACCACAATCCTCAGATCTCGGCCTCCTGAGTGGCTGGGATGTCAGGCATGCGCTGCCGCGCCCGGCTCCCACAGTTCAGATCAGGCCCTGACGAGCGCTGTTCCTGCCGCCCAGGGGACTCGATGCACTGGACGCGGCCACAGAAGCCCAGCGCGCCCGTGGGGCGGTGGTACCAGATGCAGGCCCCCTCGGTCGAGGTGGAGTTGACGGCCTATGTCCTGCTCGCCCTCCTCACGGCCCGGCCAGCCCCAGGCCCCGACGCCCTGACCACCGCCACCAAGGTGGTCCGGTGGCTCACGAAGCAGCAGAATGCCCAGGGCGGGTTCTCCTCCACGCAGGTGACTCCCCCCCCCCCCCCCCCCCGGGTACTGGAACTCGGGGCCTGAGGCCGGGGTGATTGCAAGAAGCCGGGGTGGTGGGAGGGGAGGGGAAGGAGAGGAGAAAAGACCCTATAAAACCCAGAAGCCAAGCCGGGCGCTGATGCTCCCGCCTGGAATCCCAGCCACTCAGGAGGCTGAGATCGGAGGATCGAGGTCAAGGCCAAGGAGCATCTGTGAGACGCTGATCTCCCATGAACCACCAGAAAACCAGACGTGGCGCTGTGGCTCACGTGGTAGAGCGCCAGCCTTGAGTGAAAGAGCTCAGGGACAGCGCCCAGGCCCTGAGTTCAAGTCCTACTCCCGGCACTTAGGAATCATTAAGAACAATGAGGATGAAAGTAACGGATAATAAATGCTAACGGGGATCGTAGTGACTCATGATGCGATCATAATGGGACGAATCCCACAAGGGACGCCTCACCCCCGGCCCCGCCTGAGCGCCACCCCATCTCCCTCTCAGGACACGGTGGTGGCTCTCCAGGCCCTGTCCCGCTACGGGGCGGCCACGTTCTCCAGGACGGGTAAGGCCGTGCAGGTGAGCGTGCAAGGCCTGGACTTCTCCAAACAGTTCCAGGTGAACGATCAGAACCGGCTGGTACTACAGCAGGCCGCTCTGCCACGGGTCCCAGGTCAATACAAAATGTCCGTGTCGGGACAAGGCTGCGTCTTCATCCAGGTGAGGCCCTGAGGCCTGGGGGGGGGGGGGGAGGAAGCTGGGGGGGGGGCTGCGCCTTTCCACTCAACGCTGGCGCTCTACCACCTAAACCACAGCCCCCTTCCAGCTTTTTGCTGGTTCATGAGAGATGAGAGTCTCACAGACGTTCCTGCCTGGGCTGGGCTTTGCGCCTCCCGAGTGGCCGGGATGCCAGGCGTGCGCTACGGGTGTGGGTGGGTCTGAGGAATTCGGAGGCCCGAGCCCGACGGACTTCTGCCTTCCTGTCTCGTAGACATCCTTGAGATACAACATCCTCCCGGGGAGGGAAGATCTCCCGTTCACTTTGGAGGTGCACACGGAGCCCCCAACGTGCGACGGCCCGAAGGCTCACACCAGCTTCCGCCTGGTGCTCAACGTCAGGTGAGGATCCGGGAAGGGAGGAAGCAAGGCGGGTACTGCGTGCTCGCAGTGTGTGTGTGTGTGTGCGTGTGTGTGTGTGTGTGTGTGTGTGTGTGTGTGTGTGTGTGTGCGTGTGTGTGTGTGCACCAGTCCTGGGACTTGAACTCTGGGCCTGGGCGCTGTTCCTGAGTTCTTATGCTCCAGGCTGGCGCTCTACCACTTGAGCCACAGCGCCACTTCCGGTTTTCGGGTGGTTCCTTGGAGATCAGAGTCTCACGGACTTTCCTGCCCAGGCTGGCCTCAGCCTGCGAGCCTCCGATCTCAGCCTCCCGAGTAGCCGGGATGACAGGAGGGAGCCACTTGCTCAGATCAGAGAGACTGTCTGCAAACCTGCACAAAACAAAGCAGTGAGGGTCTCCAATGACAGTTCCTGCTGCCACGGAACAAATCTCAAACCCCACGCAACGTCATCCACTTGGGATTAGAACTCACACACATATGCCAGGCACTGGAGCGCGTACCTGCCGTCCAGCCCCTCAGGAGGCTGAGATCTGAGGATCACAGTTCGAAGCCAGCCTGGGCAGGAAAGTCTGTGAGACTCTCATCTCTAATGGAGCAGCAAAAAGCTGGAAGTGGAGCTGTGGTTCAAGTGGCAGAGGGCCAGCCTTGAGCACAAAAGCTCAAGGATAGCGTCCAGGCCCCCAGTTCAAGTGCCAGGACTGTGTCACACACACACACAGAAAGCACCTAACTCCTCATTTCCCACTTTAGTTATGTCGGGACCCGGCCTGCCTCCAACATGGCCATCATTGACGTGAAGATGCTGTCCGGCTTCAGCCCCATGAAGGCCACTGTGAAAATGGTGGGTCCTTCTGGTCCTGGCCGTGGGCCGTTTGTTCTGTCCCCAGACCCAGACCAGACTCTAGATTCAACTACAACTACATCCAGCCCGGCACCAGTAGCACACGCCTGTCATCCCAGCTGCTCAGGAGGCTGAGATCTGAGGATCGTGGTTCGAGGCCAGCCCGGGCAGGAAAGTCTGTGAGACTCTGATCTCCAATGGACCCCCAAAAAGCTGGAAGTGGAGCTGTGGCTCAAGTGGTAGAGTGTCAGCCTTGAACAAAATAATCTCTGGGATAGTTCAAGGCCGTGAGTTTAAGACTCAGGGTGTGTGTGCGTGCGTGCACACACACACACACACACACACACGCACACACAACTATTACATCAACTTCCGAGAAAGACTTCCACTTTCTCCAAACTCATGAATACAGGGCGTGTTTGTTCGCGCGCCCACAGCACGCTGCGAGAAGCCGAGACTACAGGGGGGCGATTGTGAGCAGTGCCCTGCTTTTGAATTGAGGTTAGACGCTTCAGAAGAAAAGCAGTGAAATACTGAACTGAGCCTCCATATATGTGTGTGAGAGTCCCCCAGCCTGGCACATTTTCCTCCCTGTTCTTCAGAAAAAATCAATTTACAGAACAAGTCCTGGGCCCCGCGGACATGGCCCGAATTTCATCCAAATTTCTTTCCATATTTTGCTCTTTTTTGTGTGTGTGCCAGTCCTGGGGCTTGAACTCAGGGCTTGGGTGCTGTCCCTGAGCTCCTTTTGCTCAAGCCTACCCCTGAAGCCACAGCTCCACTTCCTGGGTTTTGCTGGCTCATGGGAGATGAGAGTCTCAGGGACGGGCCTCCAACCACGATCCTTGGCTCTCAGCCTCCTGAGTAGCTAGGCTGACAGGCGGGAGCCACCGGGGCCGGCCCTGTTTTCTTCGCATCCGTCATGGATGAGCATCCGTCGCTGTATGTACATAAACTGCAGACGTGCATTTTTTATTCTCCTCTGCTCGTAAGCAATGAGTGTGAGGGCCTGGCGGGGTTCGCAGGCCCCCCCCAAGACTCAGTGTCTTGCTTCTCTGCAGCTTGAGCGATCCAGCGCCGTGAGCCGGACGGAGGTCAGCAGCAACCACGTCCTCATTTACCTGGACAAGGTGAGGAGCGCGCCGGTGCACGGGGAGGCCTGGAGTCCAGGCCATGCCTGGGGGAGGCAGGCAGGAGCTTGGGGGCCCCCCCCCCAGCTCACACGCTGACACAGCGCCAGGCGGGGCGGGGAGCTCCAGGAGAACGCGAACTCCAGCGAGCCAGCAAAATGCAGACGTGGAGGTGTGGCTCAAGGGGTAGAGCGCCAGCCTGAGTGAAAGAGCTAAGGGGACTCGAATGAATGACACGCAAATGAGCAGCTTTGAATATTCAAATGAGCCTGGTTCGGATGAGCGCCGCCCAGGTGGAGAAGCAGCTCAGCTTCTGACGCCTGCCGTGCCCGCTGCTCAGGAGGCTGAGAGCGGAGGATCGCGGGCCGAGGCCAGCCTGGGCAGGAAGGCCCGCGAGACTCTGATCTCCAAGGAACCCAGCGAGATAGCTGGAGGCGTGGCTCAAGTGGTAGCGCGCCAGCCTGGGGGGGAAAAGGTCAATTGTGGGTGTGAGGTCCTGAGTTCAAGTCCCAGGGCTGGCATGGAGAGAAGGCGCTGGCGTGTGGTTTCTGCCGTAGGTGACGAGAGAGGCCGTGAAGCTGTCCTTCGAGGTCGCGCAGGACGTGCCCGTGAGCAACCTGAAGGCCGCCTTGGTGAAAGTCTACGACTATTACGAGACGGGTGAGTGTGCGCAGCCCTCGGCGGCTCCTGACCGCCAGAATCGCGCGTGGGGAGAGCCTCTGGCACCATTCGGTACGTGGAAGAACGGCTTTCCAGCCCCGCGCCCCTGGCTCCCGCCTGGCATCCCAGCCACCCCGGAGGCTGAGGCCTGAGGATCGCAGTTCGAGGCCAGCCCGGGCAGGAAAGTCTGGGAGACTCTGATCTCCCATGCACCAGCAGAAAACCCGAAGTGGCGCTGTGGCTCAAGGGGTAGAGCGCCAGCCTTGAGCTGAAGAGCTGAGGGACAGCGCCCAGGCCCCGAGTTCGAGCCCCACGACCCCATCACACATAACCAGCACTCCCTCAATAACACCACATAATAACGGCTTCCTTTCATTTTGCAGACGAGTTTGCCGTTGCCGAGTACAACGCCCCCTGCAGCAACGGTGAGTGCTTCACACCCCGGCCCTCGGCCGGGTCTCCCACACACCCTCCTTCATGGAGCTTGCAGGCATCCGGTGCGCACGCCTGTAATCCCGGCCACTCAGGGGGCTGAGAGCTGAGGATGGAGCTTCCAAGGCAGGAAAGTCTGTGTGTGAGACTCTTTCTCTCCAAGGAACCACCAAAAAGCCAGAAGTGGAGGCGTGGCTCACGGAGTCAGGCGCCAGCCGGGAGTAAAAAAAGTTCAGGGGCAGCAACCAGGTCCTGAGTTCAAGTCCCACGACTAGCATTAAAAAAAAAAAAGCCGGGCACTGGTGCTCACACCTGTCAACCCAGCTACAAAGGAGGCTGAGATCTGAGGATCGAGGTTCCAAGGCCAGCCCAGGCAGGAAAGTCCATGAGACCCTGGTCTCCCATGAGCCACCAGAAAACCGGAAGTGGCGCTGTGGCTCAAGTGGTAGAGCGCCAGCCGTGAGCTGAAGAGCTGAGGGACAGTGCCCAGGCCCAGAGCTCAGGCCCCACGACTGACCAAAAGAGAGAGAGAGAAAAGATCCACTTTTTAGAGTAAATCCTAGTGCATTTCCATAGATCCTGCTCTCCTGATTTAAAGAAAGGAATATTATATACTTGTGAACCCTAAGTCTGTATTAACTGTCTTTTCTTGCCATTCCCACAGTCCACGAAAATTCTTGAGGACGGGCTGAGTGAGCAGCGGAGTCCCTGCGCTCAGAACTTCACAGGAACTCTTCAAATATACATGTACATGTTTATATCTCTAAAGATCTGATACCAGGCACAGCGCTTCACACCTGTAATCCCAGCCACTCAGGAGGCAGAGGCCTGAGAAGCGCGAATCAAAGCCGGCCCAGAAGGAAAGTCCATGAGACTCTTTCTCCCCAGTGAACCAGCAAAAAAGCTGGAGGTGGCGCTGTGGTTCAAGTGGTAGAGCACCAGCCATAAGCAAAAAAAAAAAAATCAAGGACAGCGCTCAGGCCCTGAGTTCAAGCCCCATGGTAGACACCAATAATAATGATGATGATGATGATGATGATGATGACTTGATAAATAAACCATTTCTTCTTAGCATTCTCTCTCTCCATTCCCTCCTTTGTTTGTTTTTACATTTTTCAAGTCATTCTCAATAGACTCTTAGGATAAAAACATAATCCCAGTACTGGGCTCGGGCGGCTCCCGCCTGTCACCCCAGCTCCTCAGGAGGCTAAGATCTGAGGATCACAGTTGGAGGCCAGCACACACAGGAAAGTCTGTGAGACTTATTTCCAAGGAACCACCAGGAAACTGGAAGTGGCGCTGTGGCTCAAGTGGTAGAGCACCAGCCTTGAGCTGAAGAGCTGAGGGACAGCGCCCAGGCCCTGAGTTCCAGTCCCAGGATACCAATAACAACAATAATAATAATACAGATAAATAACCTACTAGGGCTGGGCAGGTGGCTCAGTGGTAGAGCGCTCGCCTAGCATGCATGAAGCCCTGGGTTCAATTCCTCAGGACCACATACGCAGAAAAAGCCAGGAGTGGCGCTGTGGCTCAAGTGGTAAAGCGCCAGCCTTGAGCCAAAGAAGCTCAGGGACAGCGCCCAGGCCCTGAGTTCAAGGCCCAGGACTGGTACAACATGAAACCAATTACCTACTAATGCAATCCACATCTGAAAACACAAGAACACTAGAACCCACAATGAGCAGAAGGAGAGCTAGCGTTGCACTGGATTTCGCGTGGCTTTCTGGCTGTGCACTGTGCTCTCCCGTGCAGGTGTGACCGTATATAATCCCGGCCGTCCATGGACCACATCGCTGTCCTTCCCCACGCTGTGAGAACCCGCACCGCCCTTCCCAGCCTCAGCCAGACAGAGCTTCCCTTCCTCCTGAGCTCCGCCCCGCGCCCCGAATGAAACACCAGCTTCCGTGGAAGTCAATTCCCAGGAAGATAAATGGGATCCGGCCTCTCGGTCCTGTTCAAGGAGGAGATGCCCTGCATTATCATTCTCTTTCTTCACGCCTGGAATCCCACCCAGTCAGGAGGATCGTGGCTCGAAACCAGCCAGGGCAGAAAAGCTGGCGATCCTCAGAGCTCAGCCCCTTGGGTAGCCGGGATTACAGGCGTGCGCCACGGATACAGGACCTTCGTGTTTTGTTGGTTTCATTTTTTTGAGGCACTGGTGCGTGGAGACTTCGGGAACCCCACCCCGCGGCTGGTGGACACGCTCCTCCGTGAGACCCCTCATCCCACTGGCTGGTCGTGAATTCATTTCAATTAAGATCTGAATTAATATGCAGGTGCACATTCGGAAACCACAGAATGTGATTTCCCCGTGGAGGAGCTCAGAGCTCCGGCCACGGCCCTGGGCACCCATCCACCCGGGGAGCCGAGTGCTCTCCACCACAAACCCTCCACAAAGCGCCTTTGCTAGGGTACACACAGCAACCAGCCGGACGCTGGTGCTCACGCCTGTAATCCCAGCTGCTCAGGAGGCTGGGACCTGAGGATCGTGGTTCAAAGCCAGCCCAGACAGGAAAGTCCCTGAGACACTGATCTCCCATGAACCACCTGAAAACTGGAAGTGGGGCTGTGGCTCAAGTGGTAGAGCACTAGCCTTGAGCTGAAGAGCTGAGGGACAGCGCCCAGGCCCAGAGTTCAAGCCCCACCACCGACAAAACAAAAACAAGAGAGAGACAGTACCCAGGCCCTGAGTTCAAGTCTTACCCAGTATCAGCACAAAAATAAAAGAGAATGAATAGAAAAGAATTTACCTGAGGCCTAAAATCATATTCTCTACCATATACCAAATTTTCTTCCTTCTTTCCTTCCTTTCTGTCCGTCTGTCTGTCCTGGGGCTTGAACTCAGGGCCTGGGCGTTATTTCTGAGCTTTCTCACTCAAGGCTGGTGCTCTACCACTTGAACCGCAGCACCATTTCTGGCTTCTTGGTAATTTATTTGGAAATGAGGCATCTCATGGGCTCGTGCCTGGCTTTGAACCTGGAGCTTCAGGTCTCAGCCTCCTGAGTAGCTGGGATTACAGGCGTGAGCACCAGGACCCCCGCCCCTCCTTTTTGATCTTAATCACACGCATACACACACACACACACACACCATTCATCCCAGCCTCCAGTCTCCCCGCAGTCTTCCACGCTGAATCGGGGCAGGGTAGCGGTCACCAACTCTAACACAGTGAATGGCTCCGTGTGTCCTTCCGGGCTGAGAGAGGCCGGGAGGCGGACAAGAGACAGGAAAGGCCGCCCGAGCGGGACGCGACTCTAGTTAATCCTACAGCATCTGTGGAGGTTGATATTGCAGCCATGCGCCCGAGGCTCCGGCGGGAGCGGTCATCCGCGCCACTCAGGAGGCTGAGAGCTGAGGATCGCGGTTCAAGGCCAGCCCGGGCAGGAAAGTCTGTGAGGCTCTCATCTCCAATTAGCAAAAAGCGGGACGTGGAGCTGCGGCTCCAGGGGTAGAGAATCAACCTTGAACCACCAGCACCAGGAGCTCAGGGACAGCGCTCAGGCCCTGAGTTCAAGCCCTGAGACCCGCAGCGAACACTAAGGAGGAGAAACGTCACCGTGAGCGAAGAAACGGCGCACGCACCAACCACCGAGCAACAAGCGCCCGTCCTTCCTCCCCCTCCTCCCCCCTCCTTCCTCCCCCTCCTCCCCCTCCTCCCCCTCCTTCCTCCCCCTCCTCCCCCTCCTTCCTCCCCCTCCTCAGCCCTCCTTCCTCCCCCTCCTCCCCCTCCTCAGCCCTCCTTCCTCCCCCTCCTTCCTCCCCCCTCCTCCCCCCTCCTTCCTCCCCCTCCTCCCCCTCCTTCCTCCCCTCCTCCCCCTCCTTCCTCCCCCTCCTCCCCCTCCTCCCCCTCCTTCCTCCCCCTCCTCCCCCTCCTCCCCCTCCTTCCTCCCCCTCCTCCCCTCCTCCCCCTCCTTCCTCCCCCTCCTCAGCCCTCCTTCCTCCCCCTCCTCCCCCTCCTCAGCCCTCCTTCCTCCCCCTCCTTCCTCCCCCTCCTCCCCCCTCCTTCCTCCCCCTCCTCCCCCTCCTTCCTCCCCCTCCTCCCCCTCCTTCCTCCCCCCTCCTCAGCCCGTCCTTCCTCCCCCTCCTCCCCCTCCTTCCTCCCCCTCCTTCCTCCCCCTCCTCCCCCTCCTTCCTCCCCCTCCTCCCCCTCCTTCCTCCCCCTCCTCCCCCTCCTTCCTCCCCCTCCTCCCCCTCCTTCCTCCCCCTCCTCCCCCTCCTTCCTCCCCCTCCTCAGCCCTCGTTCCTCCCCCTCCTCCCCCTCCTTCCTCCCCCTCCTCCCCCTCCTTCCTCCCCCTCCTCCCCCTCCTTCCTCCCCCTCCTCAGCCCTCCTTCCTCCCCCTCCTTCCTCCCCCTCCTCAGCCCTCCTTCCTCCCCCTCCTCCCCCTCCTTCCTCCCCTCCTCCCCCTCCTTCCTCCCCCTCCTCCCCCCTCCTTCCTCCCCCTCCTCCCCCTCCTTCCTCCCCCTCCTCAGCCCTCCTTCCTCCCCCTCCTTCCTCCCCCTCCTCAGCCCTCCTTCCTCCCCCTCCTCAGCCCTCCTTCCTCCCCCTCCTCCCCCTCCTTCCTCCCCCTCCTCCCCCTCCTTCCTCCCCCTCCTCCCCCTCCTTCCTCCCCTCCTCCCCCTCCTTCCTCCCCCTCCTCCCCCTCCTTCCTCCCCCTCCTCCCCCTCCTTCCTCCCCCTCCTCAGCCCTCCTTCCTCCCCCTCCTTCCTCCCCCTCCTCAGCCCTCCTTCCTCCCCCTCCTCAGCCCTCCTTCCTCCCCCTCCTCCCCCTCCTTCCTCCCCCTCCTCCCCCCTCCTTCCTCCCCCTCCTCCCCCTCCTTCCTCCCCCTCCTCAGCCCTCCTTCCTCCCCCTCCTCCCCCTCCTTCCTCCCCCTCCTCCCCCTCCTTCCTCCCCCTCCTCCCCCTCCTTCCTCCCCCTCCTCAGCCCTCCTTCCTCCCCCTCCTTCCTCCCCCTCCTCAGCCCTCCTTTCCTCCCCCTCCTCCCCCTCCTTCCTCCCCCTCCTCCCCCTCCTTCCTCCCCCTCCTCCCCCTCCTTCCTCCCCCTCCTCCCCCTCCTTCCTCCCCCTCCTCCCCCTCCTTCCTCCCCCTCCTCAGCCCTCCCCTCCTCCCCCCTCCTCTTCATCTTCTTTTCTCCCTTTTTGTCTTCTCTTCTTCCTCCTCCTCCCTTTCCCCTCCCCCCACCCCATTGCTAAGGACGCGCAGCCTCCGCTGTCACCAGCACAGTGACCAGCAGGTCAGCGGCGGGTCAGCGGCGGGTCAGCAGGTCATCGGGTCAGCGGCGGGTCAGCAGGTCATCGGGTCAGCGGCGGGTCAGCAGGTCATCGGGTCAGCGGCGGGTCAGCGGCGGGTCATCGGGTCAGCGGTGAAGGTTTCCTGGGGGCGGCGCGGACGGCTGGGCTCAGGCGCTGAGTTCAAATGTCGGCCTTGAACCGAAACACAAAAGGAAGTAAATAAAAGAGTAAAATAGATGCGTCAGCCCGTGACGCGGGACCCGGCCCGCACCCCAACCCCAGCCCCCCCGCACCCCAACCCCCCCCCGCACCCCAACCCCAGCCCCCCCCCGCACCCCAACCCCAGCCCCCCGCACCCCAACCCCAGCCCCCCCCCGCACCCCAACCCCAGCCCCCCGCGCCCCAACCCCAGCCCCCCCCCCCGCACCCCAACCCCAGCCCCCCCCGCACCCCAACCCCAGCCCCCCCCGCACCCCAACCCCAGCCCCCCGCGCCCCAACCCCAGCCCCCCCCCCCGCACCCCAACCCCAGCCCCCCCGCACCCCAACCCCAGCCCCCCCCCCGCACCCCAACCCCAGCCCCCCCCGCACCCCAACCCCCCCCGCACCCCAACCCCAGCCCCCCCCCGCACCCCAACCCCCCCCGCACCCCAACCCCAGCCCCCCCCCGCACCCCAACCCCAGCCCCCCCCCCGCACCCCAACCCCAGCCCCCCCCCCCCGCACCCCAACCCCAGCCCCCCCCCCCGCGCCCCAACCCCAGCCCGCACCCCAACCCCAGCCCCCCCCCCCGCGCCCCAACCCCAGCCCCCCGCACCCCAACCCCAGCCCCCCGCGCCCCAACCCCAGCCCCCCCCCCGCACCCCAACCCCAGCCCCCCGCGCCCCAACCCCAGCCCCCCCCGCACCCCAACCCCAGCCCCCCCCCCCGCACCCCAACCCCAGCCCCCCCCCCCGCGCCCCAACCCCAGCCCCCCCCCCCGCGCCCCAACCCCAGCCCCCCGCGCCCCAACCCCAGCCCCCCCCCGCACCCCAACCCCAGCCCCCCCCCCGCGCCCCAACCCCAGCCCCCCCCCCGCACCCCAACCCCAGCCCCCCCCCCCGCGCCCCAACCCCAGCCCCCCCGCGCCCCAACCCCAGCCCCCCCCCCGCACCCCAACCCCAGCCCCCCGCGCCCCAACCCCAGCCCCCCCCCGCACCCCAACCCCAGCCCCCCGCGCCCCAACCCCAGCCCCCCCCCCGCACCCCAACCCCAGCCCCCCCGCGCCCCAACCCCAGCCCCCCCCGCACCCCAACCCCAGCCCCCCCCCCCGCACCCCAACCCCAGCCCCCCCCCCCGCGCCCCAACCCCAGCCCCCCCCCCCGCGCCCCAACCCCAGCCCCCCCACCCGCACCCCAACCCCAGCCCCCCCCCCGCACCCCAACCCCAGCCCCCCCCCCCGCGCCCCAACCCCAGCCCCCCCCCCGCACCCCAACCCCAGCCCCCCCCCCCGCGCCCCAACCCCAGCCCCCCCCCCGCACCCCAACCCCAGCCCCCCCCCCCGCGCCCCAACCCCAGCCCCCCCGCGCCCCAACCCCAGCCCCCCCCCCGCACCCCAACCCCAGCCCCCCCCCCGCGCCCCAACCCCAGCCCCCCGCGCCCCAACCCCAGCCCCCCGCACCCCAACCCCAGCCCCCCGCGCCCCAACCCCAGCCCCCCCCCCGCACCCCAACCCCAGCCCCCCGCGCCCCAACCCCAGCCCCCCCCCCGCACCCCAACCCCAGCCCCCCCGCGCCCCAACCCCAGCCCCCCCCGCACCCCAACCCCAGCCCCCCCCCCCGCACCCCAACCCCAGCCCCCCCCCGCGCCCCAACCCCAGCCCCCCCCCCGCGCCCCAACCCCAGCCCCCCCCCCCGCGCCCCAACCCCAGCTCCCCCCCCCGCACCCCAACCCCAGCCCCCCCCCCCGCGCCCCAACCCCAGCCCCCCCGCACCCCAACCCCAGCCCCCCCCGCACCCCAACCCCAGCCCCCCCCCGCGCCCCAACCCCAGCCCCCCCCCCCGCACCCCAACCCCAGCCCCCCCCCGCGCCCCAACCCCAGCCCCCCCGCGCCCCAACCCCAGCCCCCCCCCGCACCCCAACCCCAGCCCCCCGCGCCCCAACCCCAGCCCCCCCCCCCGCGCCCCAACCCCAGCCCCCCCCCGCACCCCAACCCCAGCCCCCCGCGCCCCAACCCCAGCCCCCCGCGCCCCAACCCCAGCCCCCCGCGCCCCAACCCCAGCCCCCCCCCCCCGCACCCCAACCCCAGCCCCCCCCCCCCGCACCCCAACCCCAGCCCCCCCCCCCCGCGCCCCAACCCCAGCCCCCCGCGCCCCAACCCCAGCCCCCCCCGCACCCCAACCCCAGCCCCCCCCCGCACCCCAACCCCAGCCCCCCGCACCCCAACCCCAGCCCCCCCCGCACCCCAACCCCAGCCCCCCGCGCCCCAACCCCAGCCCCCCCCCCCCCCGCGCCCCAACCCCAGCCCCCCGCGCCCCAACCCCAGCCCCCCCCGCACCCCAACCCCAGCCCCCCCCCCGCACCCCAACCCCAGCCCCCCGCACCCCAACCCCAGCCCCCCCCGCACCCCAACCCCAGCCCCCCCGCGCCCCAACCCCAGCCCCCCGCGCCCCAACCCCAGCCCCCCCCCCGCACCCCAACCCCAGCCCCCCCCCGCGCCCCCAACCCCAGCCCCCCCGCGCCCCAACCCCAGCCCCCCCCCCGCACCCCAACCCCAGCCCCCCGCGCCCCAACCCCAGCCCCCCCGCGCCCCAACCCCAGCCCCCCCCGCACCCCAACCCCAGCCCCCCCCCCGCACCCCAACCCCAGCCCCCCGCGCCCCAACCCCAGCCCCCCCGCACCCCAACCCCAGCCCCCCCCGCACCCCAACCCCAGCCCCCCCCCCCGCACCCCAACCCCAGCCCCCCCCCGCACCCCAACCCCAGCCCCCCCGCGCCCCAACCCCAGCCCCCCCCGCACCCCAACCCCAGCCCCCCCCCGCACCCCAACCCCAGCCCCCCGCACCCCAACCCCAGCCCCCCCCGCACCCCAACCCCAGCCCCCCCGCACCCCAACCCCAGCCCCCCGCACCCCAACCCCAGCCCCCCCCCGCACCCCAACCCCAGCCCCCCCCGCACCCCAACCCCAGCCCCCCGCACCCCAACCCCAGCCCCCCGCACCCCAACCCCAGCCCCCCCCCGCACCCCAACCCCAGCCCCCCCCCCGCACCCCAACCCCAGCCCCCCGCACCCCAACCCCAGCCCCCCCCCCGCACCCCAACCCCAGCCCCCCGCACCCCAACCCCAGCCCCCCCCCCCGCGCCCCGGCTCCCCTCTGCGCCCCCACATGCAAGCCCCGCGGGTGATGTCGGGGGTGACTGTGTCTGTGTGTCTGTGTCTGTGTGTCTGTCTGTGTGTGTCTGTGTGTCTGTGTGTCTGTCTGTGTGTGTCTGTGTGTCTGTGTGTGTCTGTGTGTGTCTGTGTCTGTGTGTCTGTCTGTCTGTGTGTGTCTGTCTGTGTGTGTGTCTGTGTGTCTGTGTGTGTGTCTGTGTGTGTGTCTGTGTGTCTGTGTGTCTGTGTGCGTGTCTGTGTGTCTGTCTGTGTGTGTGTCTGTGTGTCTGTGTCTCTCTGTGTGTCTGTCTGTGTGTGTGTCTGTGTGTCTGTCTGTGTGTGTCTGTGTCTGTGTGTCTGTGTGTGTGTCTGTGTCTCTCTGTGTGTCTGTGTCTCTCTGTGTGTCTGTGTGTCTGTCTCTGTGTGTGTCTGTGTGTCTGTCACTCTGTGTCTGTCTGTCTGTCTGTGTGCCCGTCCTGGCACCTGCCCTCAGGGCCTTGACCTCTTGCTTAGCTTTGTTCTCTCCAGGCTGGTGCTTCTACCATGTGAGCCGCGGCTCTACTCTGGCTTTTTGCTGGTTCACTGGAGGCTGCTGCCCGGGCTGGCCTCGGACCCCGGGCCTCGCACCCCGGCCTCCCGGGCTGGCCTCGGACCCCGGGCCTCGCACCCGGCCTCCCGGGCTGGCCTCGGACCCCGGGCCTCGGACCCCCGGGCCTCGCACCCGGCCTCCCGGGCTGGCCTCGGACCCCCGGCCTCCCGGGCTGGCCTCGCACCCGGCCTCCCGGGCTGGCCTCGGACCCCGGGCCTCGCACCCCGGCCTCCCGGGCGGGCCTCGGACCCCCGGGCCTCGCACCCGGCCTCCCGGGCTGGCCTCGGACCCCGGGCCTCGCCGCTTTCCCTCCCGGCCTCCCGGGCTGGCCTCGCACCCGGCCTCCCGGGCGGAGCCTCGGACCCCGGGCCTCCCGGGCTGGCCTCGGACCCCGGCCTCCCGGGCTGGCCTCGGACCCCGGCCTCCCGGGCTGGCCTCGGACCCCGGGCCTCGCACCCGGCCTCCCGGGCGGGCCTCGGACCCCGGGCCTCGCACCCGGCCTCCCGGGCGGGCCTCGGACCCCGGGCCTCGCACCCGGCCTCCCGGGCTGGCCTCGGACCCCGGGCCCTCGCACCCCGGCCTCCCGGGCTGGCCTCGGACCCCGGGCCTCGCACCCGGCCTCCCGGGCTGGCCTCGGACCCCGGGCCTCGCCGCTTTCCCCGGCCTCCCCGGGCTGGCCTCGCACCCGGCCTCCCGGGCGGGCCTCGGACCCCGGGCCCTCGCCGCTTTCCCGGCCTCCCGGGCATCTCGCGCTTCTGTTTGTAGAAAACGATTCGACTTTTTTTTTTTTTTTTTTCCTGTCAAGAAGCGTCGGAGGGCCGAAGCCCGCGCGCGCGGCCGTGTCCGCGGCCTCGGCTCGCCCGGAGCCCGCCGGAAGCCGGACGCGGCGCCGCGGCTCCACAGCGCCGCCCACAGGCCGAGCCGGGCGGCGCCGGGGGAACGCGGGCGGCCAGGACTACAACTCCCGAGAGGGCGCAGGGGCGGCCTTGCGTATTTCCGCTTCCCGCCGTCCCTGCCCTTTCCAATAGGACCAATCAGAAGCTGACGTACGTCGTAACCCCGCGGGACTGGGGCAATGAGAGGCGAGAGTTCAGGGAGGCGGGACCCCGGCACGCTATTGGCTAGAGAGGGACGCGCACTGCCAATCTCGATCGCGATTGGTGCTGGCGAGACGGGGCGGCGCTAAGGCCCGAGGATTCAGCCCAATCAGCGGCTGGCGTGGCCCGGAAGACCGGAAGCATGGCTCCGCGGCCTCGCGCCGCGGGGTCCGCTGGGAGGCGCCGCGGCCCGCCGGCGGCGGCTCGGAGCTTCCGGCTTCCGGTTCCGG
>NW_024871550.1:0-37433 GCF_019054845.1 Dipodomys spectabilis
CAAGGAAAATCTGTGAAAATTCAAAAATAAAAATGAAATTACTCCTTGCACCCTGTCAGACTATGTTGGGACCAAATTAGATATTGACATCAAAAGGCATCACAGAAAATTCTGAAACTCACAGAGACTGAATAACACATTGCTAAATCATCAGTGAGTCACTGAAGAGATATGGAGGGAAGTTCCAACGTTTATGGAATTCAGTGGAAGTGAACACACAAAATACTACCTCCTCTGGGATACAACAACACAGGCAATACTCAGAAGAAAATTTATAGCTTTGAGTACATACAGCAATAAATTAGAACAATCTTGATTCAGCACTAATGGTGCACCACTAGGTACTTGAAAAACAAGAACAAGCCAAACCAAAAACCGGTAGACAGAAATACTACAAATTAGATTAAAGCAATAAATAAATCAGAGTTTCAAAAAAACATACAAGCAATCATAATTGACTTTTATCTACTAGTAACTCACAAATTCACTCAATGAATGTCAAAGTAGCTATTTTCAGAGATAGACTCAACCAGCTCAAACCAGTGAACAAAAAACTTCTAGAACTCTAAGAAGCAATATTCTGTCTGACTTTAAAAAATTTCTCTGTTGTTATTATTAAGGTGATTTATAGAGGGATTACAATTACATGAGTCAGGTAATAAGTACATTTCATTTTATGAAATATCTTTGGTTCCCTCACTTGCTCCTAGTCCCTCCCTCCTGTCCCTATCCAATTGTAAAATAGTTTACTTTCATCAATGTTCAATGAAATCCACTGCTGCAATATTTCACCCTTTTCCCTAAAGCTCTCTGCCCACCCCTCACCTTCCTGAAGACTTACAATGAATATACCAGACATAAGATAAAGACAGAATCATCACAAACTATAAAGAACAACAAACACAAAACAAAAAAGGAGACTTCTGTTTCCATGTCTCATCGTTTGTTTGAGTATGTATATCATGTTATATAAATATAATTGTTTTAATCATAAAGTCATTTTAGGGACTAAGGTATGATAACTTACAATGTTGCTTTCTATTTAATAATGCTTTTTATTTTAATATTAAATTTGTAAGTAACACAATTCAAGTCCTAGTGAAATTTGAAGGTTCGGGTTTAAAGTTAAATTTTGAAAATGTCTAAGAGTTCCATTTTGGCAACCAAAATGAAAACCAGGGATGTTTTTTCCACAAGAATGTCATTATTTCATGTGTAATAAAAGTAAATAAATGTAATATTAATCCAGTGGAAATTAGAAATCAAATACTTTTGCAATGAATCAATTCCATAGATTATGAGATCTATTGATAAAATTAATAAAACTAGTAAAGATGGTTTTTAGACATAACTTCTTGTACATCTCATTGTTGCGATGGGTCCGTCTGTATCCCTATTTAAACAATTTATTTTTTCCCTTCCACAAATTATACCAACGGGGAGATGGGAAGGGATGGGAAGAGGAAAAAAAGGAAGAGACAAAAATGTTTGATAAGAAATGTATTTATTTCCTTGCCCATGTAATTGTAACCCCTCTGTAGGGTGTTTTCACACTTTAAAATATATATATATATATATATATATATATATATATATATATATATATATATATATATATATATATATATATATATAACTCAGGACTGGGAAAAAATATTTTAAGAGAAAAAATTCAATACAACTTGTTTTAAGTAGATTATTTAAGACAGGAAGCAAGTGATAATTTTCATTTCTAGGTGGTTTATATGAAAATCAAACCCAAAGATTCAAGAGTTCTGTGTGCTTAATATGTGTCAATTTACACATATACTTGACTCATATCAACACTATATGAAGATAACTGAAAATAGGACTAGAGTAAAAAACATCACTGAAATGTTTATTTTATGGATGAATATGTCTTTTTATATCTCTTTATTTTATTTGAAAAATCTGGTAATTTATTTAAGTTACATCAACAATAATGAGAAATAAACAGCCTCTAGCTCCTTAAAAGACAATCAATAAGACAAAAAGGGAACAACAAAGAAGAATATTGAACCTCATTTTGCACGTGGTCTTTGTATATTGTGGTGCTTTGTAATTGTAGATTATGTGCCTATCCCATGGATCTGGGCTCAAATCACTAGGGCTACTGGAAGAAAATTTCAAAATCCAGAGCACCTAACACAGCTGTGCAATTGTTTGTGGGTTTCACTACAGTAGCAGCTGGGCATGTACTGTACAAGGGAAATAATATTTGTGCTTTGCAGGCAAGAATGTGATGAAAAGCATACTGTTATCTTCTTAGATGAAATATGAAGACTACCCTTTAAAAGCTTACTAAATCTTAGGCCTTTTAAAGAACAGTGCCATTTTTAAGGAACTCTAGGTAATTCAAGTCCTTCATTCCACCCACAAGCATTGCTGCCATTCACAACTTATTGCCAAAGTGAATTTCCGGTTCTTTTTGATATTTCAAATGGCTTAAGAGTAATATAAACAATTATTCAAGTTGTTGAGAAAATTTAATTTAGAATAATCAAACAAGTCAGAATCAACTCCAAAGCATAACCTTTAGGAAAAATGAACTAAGGAATATGGCATGTCCTTTGTAATTTAATATTAGACATTAGGGCAAAATGCCAGAAACAGACTATGCAAGGAAAAAGAAGTTTTTGATAAGATATATAAAAGATTACACAGGGAAAAGTAATTTTACCTACATTTTCTATTATATGATAACATATTTTTGTCTGCTAATCAGAGAGACTCAAAATTATTTTTAGTTATGATATGAAAAATGCATTGTCATAAATGAATTAAATCAGGGAGTAGATGGTACAGGAGCTGGGTGATTCCCTAACTTGGTGCATGGTCAGTCCCATCTAAGACTGCCATGATGTAGGACATAGAATCTAGAGAATCAGAGCCAGATGGGGTATGTTCTGGGAGTCTTGAGTATTATGTTTGAACTTTGAGCTCCCGTGTGCCAACCTGCTTCCTTTTCTTGGGTGGGTCTTTGCTAGAAAAATCTTGAAACTAGGGACTGGGTCTTATCCCTTGTCTTTGATGTTCAAAACTAGCACTCTACCATTTGAGCCAAAGCTTCTCTTCCAACTTTTGTGGGCGTTTAATTGTAGAAAAAGAGTTCTAAAGGACTTTGCTGCCAAGGGTAGAATCCAACTGTAGTCCTCAGATCTCAGTCTCCTAAGAGGATAGGATGAAAAGGTTGAAAAATTATCTTTGGCCGGGTGCCAGAAACTCATGGCTGTCATCCTAGGTACTCAGCAGCTGAGATCTGAGGATCACGATTCAAAGCTATCATGGGCAAGAAAGACCCTGAGACTCATCTCCAACGGACCACCAGAAAACTGGAAGTGGTGCTGTGGCTCAAGTATTAGAGTGCTTGCCTTGAGCTGAAGAGCTCAGGGAAGGCACCTATGCCCAGAATTCAAACCCCACAACTGAAAAAAAGCAAGAAAGCAAAACATCTTTGCCTGCAAAGCATGGTGGAGGTGTGTGTGGGGGGGGGGGAGGGGGGGTGCTGTGGTTGGGAGACCAGGTGCTGGCTTCACTGTACAGACATTTTTAAGAACTCCCCAAGTTTGCCCCAGTTTGAAGCCAGAGCTTCAAGAGGACTTGGCCTGTGGCAGGCATGGAGTGGGCAAATGGGTGCAGGGGTGGGATTATTTTGTCTGTATTCTCTCTATTGAAGGATGGATTTGGATGCTGGATGACAAAGTCTGAAGTGGGTTGCAAGAAGTTTGTGGCCTGATGAGGATGGGTTTCCTCTGGGTATGTGAAGGTGGCTGAAGCCAGAAGCCGCTGGTGGCTCACAACTGTCATCCTAGCTACTCAGAAGGCCGAGATGTGAAGACCATGGTTCCAAGCCAGCTTGGGAAAAAAAGTCTGTGAGACTTGATATCCAATGGACCACCACAGAACAGGATTTGGTGCTGTGGCCCAAGTGGGATAGTGCTCACCTTCAGCTGAAGAGCTGAGGGACAGCACCGTGGCCCAGAGTTCAAACTCCACGACCAACTAAAAAAAAGAGGGGGCTAAGTTTTCCGCATAGCAGTGTGTACAGTAGGAACTGCCATGTTGGACTATGAGACATTCCAGATATGTGAGAGGCTTACTGGTTTTTCTATAGTGGGTCTGATGTCGGTAGTGCCACCTTCTTGAGGGTAGGATGTGATCTAAATGGATACAGTTCATGGTTCTGTTCTCAGGGACTGCTGAAGCCTTGGGCTGTGTGTGTGTGTGTGTGTGTGTGTGTGTGTGTGTGTGTGTGTGTGTGTGTGTGTGTGTGTGCGTCTGTGTGTCTGTGTGTGTCTGTGTGTCTGTATCTGTGTCTGTGTGTGTTTGGAGTTAGAAGACCTGGGCCTTGAACTCAGGGTCTAGGTGCTGTTCCTGAGCTTCTGTGCTCAAAGCTACTGCTCTGACACTTCACTTGAGCAACAGCTCCACCTCTGGCTTTTGGGTGGCTCACTGTAGATAAGAGCCTCACAGTCTTTCCGGAATGGGCTGGCTTTGAACCGTGATCTTCAAACCTCAGCCTCCTGAGTAGCAAGGAAGACAAACATGAACCTCTCCTGCAGGTTGTGTGTGTGTGTGTGTGTGTGTGTGTGTGTGTGTGAGTGAGTGTAGAAGTGGGCTGTAACAAGGAGCGATGGATCCTTTGGTAACTTCTGCATGCTTTCTTTGGGGGGTACATGGGCTTTGTGGCTGAGGTCTTGGGACCTGGAAGGGTGAGATGCTTGATGGGGACTCAGCACTGTTAAATTATAAGACCAAGGAATCTGTGTGTCCTGGAGCTGTCTACTTCCTTGGGCCTGGTAGGTGGCAGAAGGAGCTTGGGAGGACCTTGGGGTGGGGCCCACAGTGGGTGGCTCCCCAGGGGGACAAAGAGCATGGCAAAAACTTAGTAAGGATGAGAGCCCTGTTAATATGGAGTGAACTCTCATAGTTCAGACTTTGGGTCTTATCATGATGTCTGATGGGCGAGGCCAACCCTATTTTAAATGTTGACCTGTGATCTTCAGATCTCAGCCTCCTGAGTAGCTAGGATTACTGGCATGAGCCTCTGGCACCGGGGCCTCTGATTCTTTTTGGTATATTAGGGTTTGAATTTAAGGCTTTAGACTTGCCAGTCAGGTCTTCTAACATGTGAGCCAAAACTTTCTGTCTTGGGCATTTCTGAGATAGAGTCTCAATATTGAAGAGTTAAAAATTAGGAACCTCACTTCACCATTATTAACTTGCTAACTGCTGACTTTGCCTCTGTAAATATGCTTGCATTTAGACCCCCTTTAGCCTGGGAGATAATTGGCAGTAACTCAAGTATTGGCCGGCCCAGATGTTCGGATATCAGCCCACCCAGAACAAGAATAGCGGTTATAGATAAGTGCATGTTCTTCAGTTCCAAGTTAATTAAGCCATCCCTGGGACAAACCTTGACAATGACCACCTGGCCAGACCATAAACCGGGTCAAATGTCAACCAATTATAGACCAACCATAAGCCAATTATATCACAAAGAGTATTTTATGCTGATTCTATGATTTTTGCCTTTAAAAATGTCTGTAACCTCTGCTCGGGGCTCCCTGTCTGCTTGGGACAGAGAGTCCGTTTGCGCAAATGTCAAATAAACTCCTCTTGCTTATTGCATCTGCTGGTTTGGAGTCTTGGTTCCTGTGGTGCCCTCCCGTTGAAGAAAGTGTCCCAGTGAGTCTGGAGTCTTTCAAATATATGCTCAGGTTGGTCTGGATCAGGATTCCCCACTGCTACATTTCTGGCCAGAACCTGGTTATAAGAAAATGAATTCACTCTATGTCTATATTGCTTTGCTGGGGTGTCATTTCAGGGAGTGGGGGTGGTGTGAAAAGGAAATACCCCAGAACTGACACCTCCTGGGGGACATTTGTTCTTGTGACAGAGCCAAGTCATTGCTGTGTATGACGAGGAAGCCGCCATCAGACTGACCTGGAACAATGCTCAAAGGTATGTAGGCTGGTGAAGTATCAAACCCACCCATGTCTGCTTCCCACTCACAACAAGGGGGTGCAGTGGAGGTGGTCCAGCACTGGCCCTAGGAGATTATAAATGGATGGTGGTGGTCAGGTTCCCGTGGTTCCCGCACATCATCCTGGCTATTGGGGAGTCTGAGGTCTGATGGACGTGACTCAAAGCCAGCTCAGGCAAGAGCCTGTGAGATTCTTATCTCCCATAAACCAACAACCACCCCCCAACACACACACAAAAAAAGCCAGATGTGGTGCTGTGGCTTAAGTGGTAGAACCTCAGTTTTGAGTAAGAGAAGCTCAGGGATGACACTCAGGCCCTGAATCCAAGCCCTAGAACTCAAAAAATAATGAAATAAATGAATAATGGGCATCTGTTACCTTACTACCAAAAAGGATGGATTCAGTCTTCTCTCTGGTACTTGTATCCAAAGGTAATGAGCTTCTCTTGATGTTCCTCTAAACTTCTCCTTCTCTCCATTATCTTTCCAGGCTTCAGTTTCAGGATAGAATTCAGATCATTCCACTCAATGTGACCTTAGGTACGCTCCCCTCCCCACCTTCCTTTGGGTGGGGATCCTGGATGTACTCACCACTGGGAGGATGAGGCACCGGAGAGATAGGGTAGATATTCCTGAAACTTACACACACACAGACACACACACACAAACACACACACATACTCACCCAGGCCAACTCAGACTAGCCTTTTCCAAAGACATTTCTTCTCCTTGGATTAACTGACCTAGGAGAGGAACTTGATCCCCTGTAACTGAGTATTTTAACTAGGGTGTGTTACTTGACATGAGATAAACAGAAGCTCAAAAGAAAGGCTCTGGTGCCCATCACCTCTGGCTCAGGCTCTCACCTGACATCCTGGCTACTGGGAGGCAGACATCTGAGGATCAAAGATTGAATCCAGCCATAATCTGGAAATCTGGGGAGACTCTTCTCTCCATGGAACCACCAAAAAGTCAGAAGTGGAGCTGTGGCTAAAGTGGTAAAGCACCAGCCTTGAGCACAAAAACTCAGTTGCAGCTCCCAGATCCTCAGTTCAAGCCCACACAAAGAATGGACCCATCTCGTTGCTCCCAGACTGGCTGGGCCTCGAGTGCCCTCTCATGGAGTGTGATACAGCACCGATCCCTGGGTAGTGTATCAGAGCCTTCAGAAATTGGGTGTTGGAATCCAGGCTTTCCCCTTCATGTGTTTTCAACCCAAACCAGCAGCAAGGGAGAGCGTGACAAGGCCAACAGCCTGCAGAGCAGAGAAGACCCCACTCTGCCAGGGTGATTGGAGCAGGCTTCTTAGAAGCAGAACTTGAAAAGGGGTCTTGCTTAACAAGGAGTATCTGACAGGAAGCACGCAGAGCAAAGATGCTGTATATAAAGGACAACATAGAGGAGCATGTTCACTTCCAGCCAGAGTTGCTGCTGAGAAACTTGGTATAGATGTGCAAGACTGTCCTGAGACATGCCCGAGGGGTTACAGAAGAACAGCTATCCAGGGTTGGGATTGTGTCTTAGCAGTAGTGGGCTCACCTAGCACACAGGAAACCCTGTGTTCAATTACTAGGTCTCACATACACAGAAAAAGCTGGAAGTGGCACCTTGGCTCAGGTGGAAGAATACTGGCCTCGGTCAAAAGAAGCTTGGGTACAACACCTGAACCCTGAGGTCAAGCCCCAGGACTGTCAACATAAAACAGCACTCCAAGGGTCCTTGGTGACAGGTGGATGGCTATGCCCGGTAGTTCTTAATAGATCCATCCATTTTTATGTGTCTCCTTCTTTGACAGAGGGGAGCTGGACAGTTCTTCTGCCCTGGCATCCCCTGGACACAGTTATCAGCAACTCTCCCAACATCTTCATTCCACCAGGACATGGAGCAGCTGGCCCCAGATATCCTAAGATACCGGTTGGGTGGAGCATGGGGATACAGGGCAGGCCCTAGAAGTCCTAGTGAGTCTGATCTGACCCAGATGACTAGGCCTTCCAGAGGAGACAGATGAGAGGTTAGAGAGGGGCAGTGATGTGGAAAGGGCACTTTAATGCTTATGGCCCTACCCAGATTCCGAACATACCTTTGCTGTCCCTAAGGTATCTAGAGGAGTGACTAGGTGGGAGTGTCTAGAGGACGACTAGTTGGAAATTCTAAAGACTGAGACACCATAAACCATGCGCAGATGGCTCATGCCTGTCATCCTGGCTACTCAGGAGTATCTTGTTTCCCCACACATGCAGAAGAGTACCTTGTTTCCCCAGCACAGACAGGAAAGTCCCTGGAGAGTCTCATCTCTAATCTCCAACCAGAAGTGGCACCATGGCTCAAATGGTAGAGCACTGGCCTTGAGCAAAAATCATCAGGAACAGTACCCAAGCCCTGAGTTTAAGCCCCTTAACCAAAAAAAAAAAAAACAAGAAAGAAAGACACCCTTGCCTGCAAGAGATGGTGAAGGAGTGGGGTTGCTGTGGTTGGGAGACCAGGTGCTGGCCCCAGGGTACAGACATTTCTAGGAACTCCCCAGTTTTCCCAAAGTGTGAAGTTACAACATGCTGGGCTTTGCCTTACCAAGAACTCCAGAGGTCGTGGCCTTTCTTAAGCAGGGAGTGGGTGAATGGAAATAGGGATGGGAGGCTAGTGTCAATTATATTCTCCCCATCCATGGAAGAATGTTTTTGTATACTGGTGTCAAAGTCTGAAGGGAAGGACTGCATGTGGTTTGTGGCCTGACAAAGTGCGTTTACCCTGGGTTTGAGAAGGTGGCTGAAGCCAGGCGTTGCCAGTGGCTCACAACAGTCATCATAGTTACTCAGGAGGCTGAGATCTGAGGATCGAGTTTCAAAGCCAGCTTGGGCAGGAAAATCTATGAGACTTTATCTCCAGTGAACCACCAGAAAACCGGAAGTGGCGCTGTGGCTCCAGTGGTAGAGCGTGCATCTTCAACTGAAGAGCTGAGGGACTGCACATAAGCCCAAAGTTCAAACCTCATGACCAACAACCAAAAATAAGGTAGCTGAGTTTTCTACATAGCGATGTATACAGTAGGAAATGGTATGCTGTGTCATGAGCCATTCCAGACATGTGAGATGCTCTGAGTTTTGTCTATAGTTGGTCTGAGGATGGTAGTGCCATCTGCTCAAGGGTTGGGATGTTCAGGTGCTCAGGGATTGCTGAGGCCTTGGGCTACCTGTGTGGTGTGTGTGTGTGTGTGTGTGTGTGTGTGTGTGTGTGTGTGTGTGTGTGTGTATTTTTCCCTCATCTTTCTCTGTCCCCTTCTTTGGTGGCTGTTTGCCTCTTTCTGACCTCAGATGGTGTCCCTCCTGCATTGCAACCTTGCCTTTAGCCCCCTATCAGGGTCTACAATGAGTCTTAAATTGCCAGAGACCTGCATATTCCAGCTTTTTTGGGGGGACCAAGTCTGGTTGTCCATGTCTTTGGCCACCTCCAGGGGATTCTGGGTTAGCAGGGCAGGCTGGCATAGGTTCTCCCCTGACACAGGGTGAGGGGGGCGGGGGCTCAGTCATGTGATGTCCTGTACTTTTCCTCAGCTGGGCCTCTGGCTGCATGTCCCTTCCTGGAGGCTGGTAGGGGAGTGGGGGAAGGGTGGTTGCCACTGGATCTGGCCAACTCAAGCATGATAGCTGACTGAAGGCCACCCAACCAAGGATCTTCCGGGGCTACATGGGAGGTGAGGCCAAGGTGGCTTGGAAGTATCTGTCGGTGTCTAGGAAATGTCAATGTACCTTACCACAGGAAAGTCTATCTCACGGCCCCAGCTAGGCCTCTCTAGGTCCTTCTAGACAATTCCAGATGCCCAGAATACAGAGGCACAGACTTTAGATTCTAGGGCCAGGGAACTGGGGGATGAAAGACTGGTATGGCCAATACTTCAATGTTCTGGGGCATTAGCCTTGACCTGGCTATATGCCTCTTGTTCAAAGTTCCCTTAATCCAGTGCTGGCCACACACCAGCTTCTTGTGGCAGTGCTGTGGAAGTGGCAGGAGCGGAAGTGAGATCTACGATAACGAAAATCTGGATGTATGGCCCGTGGGGATGAGGATGGCAAAGGGTGTCTATTAAGAAAAAACATCTCAGAGCTAGAACTCAGGGCCTGGCCACTGTCCCTGAGCTAACACTCTACCACTTGAGCCACAGCTCACCTTTCATCTTTTTTAGTAGTTTAGTGGAGAGAAGAGTCTGGTGGACTTTCCTGCCTGGGCTGGCTTCAAGCTGCCATCTTAAGAGCTCAGCCTCTGAGTAGCTGGGGTTGCTGGTATGAGCCATTGGCAACTGCTAAGGATGTTACATGTGTATGTGTGTGTACGTGCAAATGTAAGTGTGTGTGTGTGTGTGTGTGTGTGTGTGTTTACCAGGGGTTGAACTCAGAGCCTAGCTTGTATCCTTTAGTTTGTTTCCACAAGGTTAGTGCTGTACCACTTGAACTAGGGTAGCTCTGCTTCCCAGCTTTTTGGTGATTCATTGGAGAGAAGAGTCTGCCCAGGCTAGCTTTGAATTGATTGATCCTCAGGTGTCACTCTTGAGTAGCTAGGATTATAGACATGAGCCACTGGCACCCAGCTACAAGGATGTCATCTCATACTCTCTTCTGTTCTAACACATTGACTACTTGCCCTGGCCTAGATCCTCTGACCTGCACATCAGCTCCCAGCAGCCCCTGACTGTGTGGAGAACATAAAGCTCAAACTTGATCCTATTTCTTTGTCGTCAGGGGAGGGAATGTTTCCTCTGAAGCCTGGGTTAGGAGGGGTAGCTGCAGATGGGTACTCGGCTGGGAGAGAGGTACTCTGTTTTAGCCAAGAAGGAAAGTGAGGCCAGATGCTAATAGCTGATGCTGTCTTATTCCTAGGTTCTCAGGAGGCTCAGATGTTAGGATTGCCATTCAGAGCCAGTCCAGCTACAAAAGTGTGTGAGACTCTCTTCTGCAAATAACCACCCAAAAGCTGGAAGAAATGCTGTGGCTCAAGTGGTAGAGTGGTAACCTTGAATGAAAAACCTGAGGGACAGAGCCCAGGCCCTGAGTTCAAGCCTTAGCACCAAGATGCATGGGTGTGCGTGCACACACGCACATGCTCACACACACACATACACACAGACACACTGACACACACACACACACACACACACACACACACACACACACACACACAGAGGAAGGTGTTAATGATGAGCTGAGCTAGAACTGGGGGCAGTCCTGAGGCATAGTCATAGTAAATTCTCAAAGTTGATCAAGTGGTTTCTCCCTAAGTCCTTCTTGGGCTGAGTGGGTCTGGGCCATGGCAGTAAGTTCCATGGAAGCTGCCCCTCCATCCAGGCACAGGGCCACAGGACCAAGGGAAGGACACAATGGATGCTCCTTTGTAGTCAGTCCAAGAGTGCAGACCTTCATCTGTCCCCAAGCAGTGGAGAGCAAAGCAGTGCTCCGAGCCCTGGGACTCCTGGGATAGCGACTGCTACAAGCATCAGCCAGCCAGCTTTGGATTCCTGAGCCTACAAGTCTTTCATGAGCCCAACTCAACACATGTCCAAGGTGTGCGTGACAGAGTCGCAAACTTATGATACCCACATGAGTGAGCATTACCTGCTGTGCCATCTTGCAGCTCCTGGCCCTCCTAACCCAGAACCGTGGTATGAGACATTGGTTTACTGCTTAGATGCACACTGCACCCATGACTGATGCCATTCTGATGACCCGGCTGATGACCTCCATGCCCCAAGGCAGGACCCTTCTCTGATACTGTGGCCCATTGCATACACAAAGGCCGCCAAAGCGACTGCTCTGAAGACACCTAGACATTGGGAGACCTGACCCTCAGGGGCCCATTGGAAAGTACTCTGCCTAGAGCCACAGAGTGAGCTCCAAGCAGGTGTTGGTCATGGGGCTCAAACTCTGGGCCTGGGCACTGTAGCTCAGCTCTTCAGCATACCACGTGAGCCACAGCGCCTCTTCCAGTTTTCTGGTGGTTCCTTGGAGATCAGAGTCTCCTGGACTTTCTTGCCAGGGCTGGCTTTGAACCACGATCCTCTGATCTCAGCTTCCTGAAGATCAAGGAGGACATGCATGAGCCACATGCACTTAGCTGATCTGGCCTTTCACCACAGTGGGCTAGGAGCTTCTTAAAGCTTTTCTTTATTTTTTTTTCTGTGCCAGTACTGGGGCTTAAACTCAGAGTTTGAGCCTTAGTCTCTTAAATTTTTCTCAAGGCTGGCACTTTACCACTTGAGCCATATTTCCATTTCTGTCTTTTGTTAGGTCATTGGCAAGAAGAGTCTCACTAACTTTCTTCCCCTGAGCTGGATTTGAACCACAATATCTGATCTCAGTCTCCTGAATAGCTAGGATTTACAGGGGCTGAGCCACTGGTGCCTAGAAACTTTTCTTAAGAAAGAGTTCTTGCCTGCATTTGCCCTGACTCATCCATGAAAAGGAGGCCTCTGAGGGTCAGGAGCTGTGAAAAATAGGCTTCCAGCCACTGGAAATGGCTGGGGTCCGTGGTGAAAAGCCAAGCTAATCTTCCCCCTGGGCCCCATTCTAGGTCGCCACCCTCTGCCCTGCCTGTATCTCAAGTACAAACCTTTACCCAGCCTTGAATGTCCTGCCAGACTTGTCTGAAGCCACAGAACCTTCATTTCACCCACACCACCAGCTCTACACCATACCTCAGGACCTTTGCCAATGCTGTACCTTCTGCCTGAGGCTCTCTGTCCTGTTCCACATCTTAGAACTCCTGTGGAATTTTGGCACTCGTTATATCACCTTCTGGAGCAACTCTTTCTTTCCCTTCTCCCTCTTTTTTTTTAATATTGTGTTGCTAGAGATGGAACTTGTGCAGGCCAACTGGGAAATGCTCTATCTTGGTGTGTGTTTGTGCCAGTCTGGGGGTTTGAATTCATCACCTTGATAGTATCCCTGAGCTTTTGTGCTCAAGGCTAGCACTCCAGTACTTGAACCACAGCTCTATTTCTGGCTTTTGGGGTGTTTAATTGGAGAAAAGTGTCTCATTATACTCTTTTCTTCTTGTAATTTTGATCCTCAGATCTCAGCCTCTTGAGTAGCTAAGATTACAGGGGTGAGCCACCAGCACCTGACCTCTACCTCTTACTTCTAACCTTGGCCCTCCTCTGAGTCCCAGAAGAATATGTCTCAGCAGGGTCCCTTTTTTGCCAGTCTTGGGGCTTAAACTCAAGGTCTGAACATGTTCCTGAGCTTCTTTTGCTCAAGGCTAGCACTCTATCACTTAAGTCACAGTGCCACTTTTGGCTTTTTCTTTTTCTGTGGTACTGAGGAATCGAACCCAGGACTTTGTGCAATCTAGGTAAGTACTCTACCACTAAGCCACATTTGCAGCCCAAGGCTCACTTCTAACAGGAGCTATGAGGGTGGGATTTATTGGCTAACCATTTCGGCGCAGAAATCACTGGTTATTTCCTATCTTTCCCAGGATTTGGGACCAGCCTGAGACTTTGCAATCAGGAATGATGAATGAGTGATAGGCACCAGGCCCCACATCCTACGGAAAATCAGTATTGTGGATATGATTGTTAGATATACCTTTCAAAAGCAAACAAACAAAAAGCATGTGTCACCTCCAGATTGTGGATGCATTTGAAGTTGTTTTGTACATGCAATGGGATCTTCACTAATGGCTCTTTTGTGGGAGTAACTATCACAATTCTAACAAATAAGGCTTTTCGAATATCTTTTCCAATATAAATAACAACCCAGAGTGAGTCTTGCAAATTCTGAAAAGCCTTTGAATATTTTAGTATTATTTCAGTTCATTGACTATAGAGTTAAAGACATTTCTGAAATAAATATTGTTAAGATCTGAAGATGTAAGTGGGTATATAGGCTTTTTTATGCATCATTTTATGAAAACCAAGTTTTTTTTGAAAGTAAATGAAATAGAATAAAAGAATGTAAGTGAATTTGGATGCGGGTGAGCGAATTCTACTCAACCTACCAAGAACTGACAAGAAGCAGACATCTTCATCCTGCAGTTCACAGACAAGGGACAACCCAGGAACCAAGACTCGGTGTGAGTAGAAGCCTGACATCCTCATTCCTTCTCAGGGAGCAAAAGAGGGAAGGCCACCCCTTCCGCCCACTACCAGAGATCTCCATCTTTGATACTAACAAAGGCCAGGCTGAGTTGGTAGCTCCAACTCAGGCCTTGGAAGAAAACAAGAGTCATTTAGCAGGTCACAGGAACCTAACCTGACGTGCTAGACTCAGCTCCACCCAGCGAAAAGTCACCCAGCCTGGGCCGAGCAAGCTCCGCCAGCCCAAGGAGTGGATTTCTTCACTGGATAAGCAGAGCCAGAGGCTGCCCCTCCCTACAGCAGCCTTGACAAACAATTGAAATTCAGTAAACTTAAACCCTGAGAAAGGCTCCAGGCTGGGCCCTGTGAGTGTCTCACAAGCTAGTCCCTCAGGGAAAAGCTACTGTTTGCTGAAAGGCCTCAACTCTATCCAGAACCTAGCCTCATTACAGCATCTCCAAACTAGAGGAAACAGCCATCTCCACTTTTGTGATACTCACAGCAGATCTCCCTGCCATTGAACCAGCATGGGAGGAGGAGTACAAAACCCTAGGTAAAGCAGAGCATTTTTCTGCCTGCTCAAACTACCGACTTTAGAAACCAAGCAAGCCACAGGAAAATCAAACACCACAAACAGACCAGACTCCAACTAGAGACTGGTTAATGACACAAGGGAGATACAGGATCCTCCCATCCCCCCCCAAAAAAATCAAAGAACTCTTTATTAGTTTTTTATAAAAAAAATTTCCAAAACCTTTTTTTAAATTTTTAATTTTTAACATTTTTTAAAAAAAATTGTTTTCTATTAAAATTTTTTCTTCCTCTTGTAATTTTTATTTTCATGATATAAGTGTGTGTGCTTTTTTACTTGTTTTTTTTTTCTTTTCTCTTTTTATAAATTTTTTTGTTTAGCTCTACTGACCTTTTGATCCTTTTTTTCTTTCCTTCTCATTCTTTTCACCTTTTCTTCTCTTTTGTTCTTCTTTACATGACTTAATTGCTATTCTGCTCATCCTCAGATATACCCATAGTCGATTATTAGACCTTATCACCCATTGTGTACACACTTAATCCAGGAATTTATTACTCAATTCAAAACCTTTTAGACTTAAATTCCTTAATACCAGTACTACTTCTTTATATCTATATAATATTTTAAGCATTTCTATTTTTAACTTTTTCATATCTCCTTTCTATCCTACCCTTATCTTATCCTATACAAATTCTTCTTTGAATATTATTTTTGTATTTTGCATAATTTTTAAGTTTTTAAGTGTTTCTCTTTTTAATGTTTAATATTTGTTCTTCTATTTTTTCTTGTCTCATTTTTTCTTTCTTTTATCTTTTTTTCTCTCTCTCTACTAACATTCTATTCAACCTATTTCCCACTTTGAGATTAGGACTTACTTAACTCACCCTCTGCCTTTCCACATCCCTGTATTCCTATTTTTACCCACATCTCTCCCTAACCCTGATAATTTCAGGTTTGCCAAATTCTTCTTTGCAGTTCGTAGCCCATTAATACATAGTTGTTAGATGTTGAATAGATATATCTGTTGAACTAGAGTGTATCTTCAGACTTTTAACGCTGCAACTACAGACTTTGTTTGATGCTTACCTTAAGACAGTGTTCTAACACAAAACTGGTGTTACTTTCATCCCAAATGGGCAGGACAAGCCATAAAAAACACAAGAAAAATGGCAAGTCCGGGTATCCTACTCCCACTCATGATACTCAGGGGACAGAACAGATAATGAATAATCCATTGGACAGTTCCCAAAAAGCTCTACAAACACTACTGGTAAACATGGTAAATGAAAAGATTGAAAACCTGCAAAGGACTCTGTATGAGCATGATAGCGAGAGAGATGAGGCAAACCAAAGTTCAATAAAGGAATATCATGGGCGGGAAGAAGGTACTCAAAGATTGATATAAGAATTGTGTGAGCAGCTTGAGAACACTCAAAGAGAAATAAAGGAATGGCATGAGCAGGTTCAGACCAGTCAAAGAGATAGACAGGAATTGGGGGAGCTGGCTGAGAACAGACAAAGAAAAAGTCAGGAATAGCATGAGCAGGCTAAAAATACACAAAGAGAGCAACAGGAATCACATAACTTGAGGAAGCTAATCAAAGAGTAATAGAGAAATTGAGAGAGCAGGATGAGAATACACAAAAATCACTAAAGGCAATCATGGAATCCATAAATAGAGAGCTGAAAGAACTCAGGAAGTCCACAAAGGGAATGCTGAATGCAAACCAACAGAAGGAATGGGAGTCCAAGGAAACCATAACCATAACCAATCAACTAGGTGATTTGAGAATAAACACTGAACACCAAATTAAGGAAGTAAAGAATTTAATACAAGATCTAAAACAAAACTCAAACAAAGAATTTGAAGCCATCAAAGCCAACCAACTAGAAAGAAAAGAAATAAAAAACAATATAGAAAGTCTTGACAGTAGGTTAGACCACGTAGAAGATCAAATCTCGGGGATTGAAGACAGCCTAGATATTATAGAGAAAGAACATACATCCATCCAAGACAAATCCAAGAAATATGATAGATCTATTCAACACTTGGAAGACACCATCAGAAGGCCTAATCTGAGGACAATGGGTGTAGAGGAGCACTTAGAGACCTAAGTCAATGGTCTAGGAAATTTGTTTCATAGCATTCTAGCAGAGAACTTCCCATATATGCAAAAAAGTTAGGACTATTCAGATACAAGAAGCTTTTAGAACTCCAAATAGGCCAGACAAGAACAGGACATCCTATTGTCACATTATAATCCGCACTGGATCAATTCAGACCAAAGAAAACATCCTTAAATCTGTCAAGGAGAAAAGATCAATCACTTATAAAGGGAAACCAATTGAAATCACCTCAGATATCTCAGCAGAGACAATCAAAGCAAGAAGAGCCTGGAATGATGTATGCCATGCCCTAAAGACAAACAACTATCAACCAAGAATACTGTATCCAGCTCTATTCTCCTTCATAACCTAAGGTCACTAAACACCTTCCATAGCAAAGAAAAATTGAAACAATATATCTCTACCTAACCAGCCCTACAAAAGATTCTTAAAGATGTCCTACACATAGAAAACCAACAAGACCACAATAGAGGCCAAGAAACTGCACCCAAACTGAGAATCCAAGAACCATAGGAAGAACCCAGTTGCCGCAGCCCCCAAGAAAGTGGATAAAATGGCAGGAACTCTCAAATACCTCTCTGTCCTATCTCTACATTAACGAAGTTAACTCTCCAATTAAGCGACATAGACTGTCTAGCTGGATTAAAAATCACGATCCTTCTATCTGCTGCCTTCAGGAGTCACATTTTGCCCATAAAAACAAACTCATTTTCAATGTGAAAGAGTAGAACAAAATCTACCAAGCAGATGACCTCCATAAACAGGCGGGAGTTGTAATCCTAATATCAGATAATATAGATTTCAAATTAAAATTAGTAAGAAGAGATAAAGAAGGTCGCTACATAATAATTAAGGGATCTCACCTTCACTAGGATATTAAAATTCTAAATATCTATTCACCAAACAACGGAGCACCCAAATTTATCCAAGAATCATTACTTTCGCTCAAATCCCACATAGATCCAAGGACATTAATTGTTGGGGACTTTAACACATCACTTTCCTCACCAGATAGATCAACTCGGCAAAAACTCAACAGAGAAACCGCAGATCTAAACAACTGCATAGATCAACTAGATTTAACAGATATCTACCGAATATTTCACCCAACAGCTTCAGAATACATGTTTTTCTCAGCAGCACATGGAACATTTTCTAAAATAGACCACATTTTAGGCCACAAAGCAAACTTGTCCAAATTCAGAAACATTGAAGTTATACCTTGCATTCTCTCTGGTCACAGGGGAATAAAATTAGAACTCAACACCAGAAGCCACCAAGGAAAGTCCGGTAACACCTGGAGGCTGAACAGCACACTGCTGAATCACTAGTGGGTCATGGAAGAGATTAGAAAGGATATTCAAATGTTCATGATATTCAACAAAAATGAGCACACAAATCACCAGCTCCTCTGGCACACAGGAAAGACAGTACTCAGGGGCATGTTTATAGCTTTGAGTTCCTACATCAACAAATTGGAGAGATCTGAAACCAACAATTTATTGAGATATCTGAGCCTCCTTGAAAAAGAGCAGCAATATAAATCCCAAAATTAAATCAATTAAATGAATTAGAATCCAAAAACACATAGAAAAAATCAATCAAACAAAGAGTTGGTTCTTCCAATAAAACAAAATTGATAGACCCTTAGCAAATATTATCAGAAAAAGAAGAGAACACACCCAAATAAATAAACTTAGAGATGAGAATTTAAACATTACTAGAGAAACAACCAAGATTCAGAACATTATAAGGGAATACTTCTCAAAACTTTATGCTAATAAGTTTGACAACGTGGCAGGAATGGACCTTTTCCTAATGAATATTGACATGCCAAAACTAAAACAAGATGAATTAAATCATCTTAACAGGCCCATATCAAGTATTGAAATAGAAACATCAATAAGAGACCTCCCATCTAAGAAAAGCCAAAGACCAGATGGTTTTACTGCAGAATTATACAAGGCATTCAAAGCAGAGCTCACACCAATTCTCCTCCAACTCTTCAATGAAATTGAAAGAGAAAGTTCACTACCGAATTCATTCTATGAAGCCATCATAGCCCTCATCCCAAAACCAGGCAGGGACTCATCAAAGAAAGAGAATTATAGACTCATTTCTTTGATGAACATTGGTGAAAACCTTCTCAACAAAATTTTGGCCAATCGACTTCAAAATTTCCTCCAAAAATCATACACTATGATCAAACAGGATTCATTTCAGGGAAGCAAAGCTGGTTCAATATACGCAAGTCTATTAATTCATCACATCAATAAGAGAAATTATAAGAACCACATGGTTATTTCAATAGCTGCAGAAAAAGTATTTAACAAGATCCGACTCCCCTTTATGATGACGGTTCTCAAAAAATTAGGAATCCATGAAACATTCCTCAATAAAGGCTGTATATGACAAACCTACATCCAGCATTGTATTTAATGGTGAAAAACTAAAGCCATTTCCACTTAGCTCAGGAATGAGACAAGAATGTCCAATCACTCCACTGCTCTTCAATCTAGTATTAGAATGCCTAGCTACAGCAATGAGACACGATTCAAACATAATATGGATCCAAATAGGGAAAGAAGAAATTAAATTCTCCTTCGTTGCAGATGACATGATCTTTTATTTAAAGAATCACACAGACTCCACTCCTAAATTACTCAAGCTGATTCAAAACTTTGGCAAATTAGCAGAGTATAAAATTAACTCTCAAAAATCAATGGATTTTCTTTTCTTTTCTTTTTTTTTGGAGTCTGGCATTGGGGTCTGAACTCTGGGCCTGGGCGCTGTCCCTCAGCTCTTCAGCTCAAGGCTAGTGCTCAACTACTTGAGCCACAGCGCCTCCTCCGGCTTTTTGCTTATGTGGTGCTGAGGAATCGAACCCAGGGCCTCAGGCATGCAAGGCAAGCACTTTACCACTGAGCCATCTTCCCAGCCCAATCAATGGCTTTTGTGTATGCCAACAATGGCAAAAGTGTGGCTGAAATTAGGAAAGCAAGTCCATTCTTAATAGGTCCACAAAAAAAATGGTATAGAATTGAAAAACCAGAAATGAACCTACAGAGCTATAGCTATCTAATCTTCGATAAGGGAGCTAAAAAAATAGAATGGAAGAACGACAGCCTCTTCAGTAAATAGTGCTGGCTAAATTGGTTAACTACTTGTAGAAAACTAAAGCTAGATCCTTATATATCACCCTGCACCAGAATCAACTGCGAATGGATCAAAGACCTCAGAGTCAAAGCAGACATTCTGAAATAGGACAAACCTATTCCAGACATTCTGGAATAGGACAAACCTTAGGTCTCCTAGGCACAGGCCGAAATTTTCTTAATAGAGACCCAGAAACAACACATCAAGGAAAGGTTGGACAAATGGGATTGCATGAAATTGCAGAGCTTCTGCATGGCAAAGGACATAGCTAGCAAGATCAATAGAAAGCTCACGGATTGGGAGAAGATCTTCACTAGCCATACAACATACAAGGGTCTCATATCTAAAATATAACTGGAACTCAAAAAATTAAATTCCCCAACAACAAATTTTCAAAGGAACAACTGCCCAATAAATAAGTAGGCTAAAGACTTACAGAGAAATTTCTCTGAAGAGGAAAGAAGGATTGCCAATAGACAAATGAAGAAATGCTCAACCTCTCTCGCCATAAAAGTAATGCAAATCAAAACGACATTGAGATATCGCCTCACCCCAGTTAGAATGGCTATAATCAAGAACTCTAATGAACAGATGCTGGAGGGAATTTAGACAGAACGGAATATTACTGCATTGTTGTTGGGAGTGTAAACTTATTCAACCACTTTTGAATGTAGTATGGAGGTTCCTCAAAAGACTCCACATAGATCTCCACTATGACCCAGCAATGCCACTTTTGGGCATTTACCCAAATGTTCTCAAACAAGACCACACTAAAGCTACCAGCACGACTATGTTTATTGCAGCCTTATTTACCCTAGCTAAGATATGGAACCAACCCAGATGTCCCTCTGTAGATGAATGGTATATATACCCAATGAAAAATGTGGTATATATACCCAATAGAATTCTATGCCTCCATCAGAAAGAATGATATTGCCCCATTTGTTAGGAAATGGAAATACTTGGAAAAAATTACATTCAGTGAAGTAAGTCAGGCCCAAAGAAACTTAGGCCCCATGGTTACCCTTATTTGCAATAACTAGTATATGTCTGAGTCAAGTAGAAAAAGTCAAATAAGTTGATGTTATGGAAATGAACCCCAAGATATGTATTTCGATGTTTTCTTTTTCTTTCAGGTGATTGTTTCTAACACATTTATAAGATTGTTTCTTTGTTTCTTTGTATGTCCCTCCCCCATAGTATAACCCCTGCTTTCACTGTATTTGAGGTTGGTATAATTTGTGGAGGGGAAGGGAAAAAACAAATCGTTTAAATAGGTATACAGGTGGATCTATTTCAACAATTAGATGTACAAGTTGTTAATTGGAAAAATGAACTTACAACTTTGTTGGGGGGTGAGGAAGATTGGGTGCGGGGACGGGGAGAAGATGGGAAGGGGAAACAAAGGAGGAGGCTACAATGATTGATAGGAAATATACTCGTTATCGTTCCCGTATAATTGTAATCCCTCTGTACAGTATTTTCACAGTAAAAATTAAAATTAAAATTTAAAAAAATCAGCTAATGATTATTATAGTATTGTATTCTGATTTATTACTTTACTTTGTAACAGTTTTTAAACTTTTTGCTTCTCTGCTGCAATTTATGTATTTAAATATCATCAAAGTATTTCCTTTGGGTACTTGGGCAGATTTTACAAAGTTTTTAAACAATGGCTTTTAAGAATTCTTAATTGGTATATTATTTGTTTCATTTTTAATTTCAATTTAATTTTATTGTGAAGGTAATGTACAGAGGGGTTACAGTTACATAAGTAAGGTAATGAGTACATTTCTTATGGAAGGAACATTGTTATCCTCTCCAATGATTTTATTTGTACACTCAAAGAACTACTGTACTTTTGCTTTCTTTGTTCATGTATTTTCATTATAAAATTGATATACAGATGGTTTGCAGTTATTTAGGTCAATTAAACAGTACAATTCATTTCATTTTCTAAATTTCAAATTTTGAACTTCTTTTGTTTCTTTAGGGTAATTCTTTTTTCATTGTTAATGGATTAGTTAATTTAATTTTGCCTGATTTTAACACATGTAAATTATTCAGACATATATTTTGCTTTTAAAATATTTAACATTTGAATATTTAAAATTATTTCCTTAATTTATTTATGGTAGGTGAATTTAAATAAATTTATTTTCTTATATTTTAAACATATTTTCCAGGAAACAAATACTTACTATATTTCCAAGAAGCACATACTTTATTAAGGAAGACTTCATAATTTGGTCACTTTTTTGTAAATATTTGTACTTGAATTTAAAAAAAAGTTTGAGCTGGGCATGGTGATTTGTGGCTTCTATTTTCTAGCTATGGTAGTAACTGTGAATAGGGTTTGTAATTCAGGAGAGCCTGAGGAACTTAGACCTCATTATAAAAATATCCAGATTGAAATGATTAGAGATATAGCCATTCCTAGTGAGATATAGAGCAGCTGATTATCACCAGTAACATCAATCTTTTGTTAAAATAAAAGGATAAATGTTTCAAAATGTTTATTATTTAAAACTTGTTTGCAAAGGTTCTCATGTCTTCAATTTCTTATTTTTCAATTAACTTAATCTATAAGAATCTAAGTATATTGTGACTATTTTATTTCTACTAAACTTTTAAATAGTACAAGCAATATTATGATTTCCTATATTAAATTACTTTTACTAGTTGTGGTAATTTCTTTTGTTTAATATGATAATAATAATCCAATTGTGTGTATGTGGTATGTGTGTGTGTTTATGTGGTTTTTGTGTGTGTATACTTTGTGTGTACTTTGTAATGCTTGGGATATCACAACATTTTTTCACATATGCTAGACCAAGTTTTTACCACTGAAATATATTGTGCGGTTGTAATGTAAATAGTGCCTTAAATTATGACTTCTAAATTTTCATTCCTAGTATTTTCAAAATTGTATATGCTAGAATGTGATCCATATTCTATCCATGTTAGCAATTGTTATTGTTATTTTAATGTTATTTAGAATATTTCCACTTCCAAACTCTTGCGTTTGTGGATAAAGGTTTTACTTTGCTTCTTTTCTCTCTTCATTCTTTTTGCCTTTAGAGTTTACCTATTCTTTCTCTTATTTCTTTGGTAATTAATTATCATATTCTTATTACAATTTCTTTCCATTGTAACAGGTCTATACAATGCTTTATTTTCTATTTTATTTTTCCCATCTTCTCTGACTCTCAGTCCACACTATTAGGTGGATTAAAAAGAACCTTGATTCAGGACACTTTAATTATTTTCCTCCTTCTCTTCTCTGAAGACTTTCTGTTTTTTGAATCACAAAACCAATGACATACAGCTCTATGCGGTCCATCATTCTATTCTATCCCCTCTCACTCTCCTCTCTAGTACAGCTCAAGTCATTATCATTCAGGTTTATTGTGCTATAGTGTTATCTAAATTTTAACTCATTCCTAAATTAATTTTAGTTGTTTCAAGCATTCTCTTAAGACATTTTACTATATGTAATATCTGGGATCGTGTGTTTTCTCAAAGTACAAAATATGAATGACTATCAAACATCTCGATAACTCTGTAGAATATTGGTTCACCTGCTCAATAAACTTGTAGGTAAATTCAAGGAATACAGGTCAGTCCGAACAATTTTGTAAAATGGTGTAGCTTGAGCTCTCATACTAGATTTGAATCTTATTACCATGTTTAGTAGTGAAGACAACATTGCTCTACTATAAGAACAGACACATAGAAGAATGTACCAGATTTATCAAAAATATATTCTTAGTTTTATGGTTAACAGATTTTGAAGAGGATGACATGACTTTATGAAATAAAAATAGAATCTTAAATGGGTGTATTGGCACTATTGCCTCTCTAGATTTAAAGAATGAGCTTAGACTACTTCCTCAAACCTTATACAAAATTTTAAAATAAAATATGATTATCAAACTAAATGTGAGATGTAAAAACCTATAAAACATAAATGTAAAAATTCATAACATTGGATCAGTAAAGGTTTCTGAAAATTTAACATAGAAAGCATTACTGGCTAAAGAAAAGAAGAATATACTGGTTAATATCAACTGATAACCTTTTATAATTCTATGAAAGAAGTGAAAACATATCCAACAGATAGAGGGCACATATTTGTTAATGCTACAATGTTAATGCTACAATGATCCCGAGTCTTAACTACTTTTATATCTTCTAATTCTATATAATTTTTCCCGAACAGGGTATTTCTTTAAAGAACATATGTAAATTAATACTCAAAAGGAGGAACATATGAAATAAGCTCCTCTTTAGTTTCTAAGAAAAAAATAAAATGAAAACTCACTAGTATGACCATAATATAAAAAGATGATGCAAAATATAGTAATGCATTTGTGGAGAAATTGATATACTCCACATAGTAGATTGATTTGTATAATACTGCAATCATTTTAGCAAGCAAGTTTTCAAGTCTTCAAAAGGTCAAAAAGAATTGTATATGATTCAGCCATTACACTTCTATGTATGTATTAAAGAGAATTAAAAAACTTGTTTGGACATAGAATGTAGTTCATTGACAGTGCACTTGAATAGTCTGTGTGAAAACCTTTGAAATAACCCCCAAAAACGAATTTTGAAGAGACACACTATAGAGAATGTATGCTGGACAAATTCTTGTAAGTGAATTTTATATCAATTTTAATGTCTGTTCTAAAATTTACAGCATATCTATTTGAAGACATGCAAGTGAAAATTAGGCTTGGAAAATCTATGTTTTTACAATTCACTTCCAAAGCACTAAAATGTATACTATAGAAGGAGATAATATGTGGCATGTAAATTACATGTCAACAAAAAAAAAAAACTATTGTTAAAAATACTTCACACAAATTGCAGAATACCTGAAAAGATGTTTTCGGTGTTGGCTAAAAACTATTTGTAAAGTACAGCTTTTAGAACAAAGATTTGATTTCTGTTTATTTTGACTTTTTTTGATCTGTTTATTTTAGTTTTGCAGAGATAACTCAATAAAAAAGTGTATGTGATAAATGGAATACCTAGGAATTATGCATCACTTATAAGTAATTGATAACCTTTTCTGGAAGAAACGTTTAGCAAATGACAGAAGACCTAAATCTGTGCACCTGCGTTTTATGAAAGTCATATGTTACTTGCTCAATCCAATTGCTTTTCTCTACTTTGTTAGGAAAAAAAAAGTATTCTCAAGATAAGAGCCAATAGCAATGAAAAGAAACAAAATGCACAATAATCTTGATTTATTTGTGAAAATAACAAATGAAATAAAGCAATTCCATTTAAGGGACTCCAATATTAGTATTTTTGAAGATGTTCCTGAATGCCAACATCCACTGAATTTTTGGAATTTTTATTTCTACCAACATATGAAAACTAGAACAAGAAAACAAATACAGTCTTAGAGTAACCAACCTTGGAATAAATTTTTTAATTGTTTTGAAAATGCAAAAGAATTAATACCATTAAAAAATGATTCTTTCCTATGGAAATCATTTTAAAATGTTTAACACTTATTATAATTCTACTACCAAACAAGAGTAATTTTACGTAATCATTACAAATATTATTTTATTACAATCATAAAATAGAATAAAAGACAAGTCTCAATATGTTATCATTATTCTTAATTCCTAATCATTACCTAAATATCTTAAATAATCTAAATAGTCAGGTATTTAACATAGATGTAAATATCTTATACTTTTACTTAACATTTTCCAGGGGCAAGAATTCATGTGTCTAAGAAATGTTCACAGCAGTTAAAAGATGCTTTTGTGAAATTAATGTAATATATTTTGTTGCTGTTGCTGTTGCTGTTGTTTACAAGGCCTGTGCATTGTCCCTAAGCATTTTTATGCTCAATACCAGAACTCTACAACTTGAGGCACAGAGCTAATTCCTGTTTATAGTGGTTAATTGGAGATAAGAATCTAAAAATACTTCTCTATCTGGGCTAGTTTCAAAAACAAATCTAAGATCTCATTACCCAGAATAGCTCCATTTATAGGCGTGAGTTACTGGCACTTGGTTTGATGTATTTTTTAAATTTTAATATGTTTTAAGATCTTTGTTTCATTATAATGTACATTGTTCTACACAGAAATTTAGATATACGTATATATTTCTGATGACAAATTATTTCTAAAAATGTGTCTTTCTATGCACATACACACACACACACACACACACACACACACACACACACACACACACACATATATATATTTCTGAAGACAGACACCTTCTAAAACTTTATGCTACTATTTTTTGACCTTGTTTCATTTCAAATTTACACAGTCTATTTTTCCAAAAGTTTCCTAAAATAAAATGACTAACCTTCAATAGAAAGTAGTTTATTACTTTCAAGGGAATTTTAGATATACACATGATATTGTAGTAACATTTACAGTATATTACTTGAAATGATTCTGTTCAAACTCTTAAATATTTGTGTGTAGTGGTGGGGAGAGAGGAAGTGAATTCATACTGGTTAGGAATCATATCAAGTGAAAACGGGATATATGTAGGGGAAGAACATAGAAGAGAAACCAAAAAAAATCACATAATACATTTTAGATATATTAAAAAAATAGCAAGAAAGAAACAACAAGATGTGTCCCTATCTTGGGGTTCATTTCACTTAACATCATCTTATATGGCCATATGTACATTAATAATGTTTTTATAAGCCATTTAAATTCCATATTTTGTCTTCACTAAGTTGCCTCTGAAACATGTGTTACCTCATGTCCAACGATGTCTTTGTGCTATTTCAATGAAGCCAGAAAACATTCATTTTACCTGGATCAGCACAATAGATAGTTACTGAATATAACTGGAAGGAACTGTTACTGCAAGTGGAAACTGATCTCAAGAGAGGAATTGAACATAGAGAAATGACAAAGTTCAAGTTAAGAAAAGAATGCAAGGCTTGAAGGAAACTCTGTCCTGGGCTTATTCGAGTGTGTTCTTTACTCATAAAACTTGTCTGTAAACTTGTAGTTGAGAGTATTACAAAAGGAAACAATATGCCACTTGAAGACCATCATAGGAAAAAAAATAACTTTGTTTGAAAAGTGTTCTACTGCAAAGAAACAAAGACACGTAGGTTTTAAAGTGTCTTATGGAAGGATATTTCACTCCTGAGATGATTTTCTTATTGCGAGTCAGTTATCAATTCCTTTTCTGTGGTCCTGAGTTCTCCATAACAATAAGGATTCTAAAAAAGCAGAATAAACTGAGTATGATCAGAAAAAGGAGCCTCTTCTCAAACCAGTGCTTTAACGATGGTCCCAAAGTAATATGTGGGGTTTTTTTGCTTGTTTGTTTGTTTAGTTGGTGCTGGTTCTGGGTCTTCAACTCAGAAGCTGGACCCTGTCCGTGAACAATTGTCTTCCATGTCCAACTGCCCCCAAATCTAGTACTCTACTGCTTGAGCCAAAACTCCACTTCTGGTTTTTTGGTGTTTAATTACAGATAAGAATTTGACAGACTCCCCTGCATGGGTTGGCTTTGAACTGAGATAGTAAGAAAGCCAAGTGACATCAAACGTATCAAGGTTTCTGTTTTGAACCAAGAAATACTAGATGCAGTTTACTATAAAACTAATATTTGACAATTTTTAAAAGAAGAGAATATGTCCAGCAAAGAAGCCATAACTTAAATAACTCAGCAAAAGTAGGTGCACTGAATCATTTTGGAATTTTTTCTGATTGGGAAGATAACTATTGACTTCATAGTTCCTTTTGGGGAAATTGAAGTCATATTTGCATTTTTTTTGTTGGCCATATGGCTTGAACTCTGATCCTGGGTGCTCTTCAGCTCCAGTTGAGTACACTACCACTTTAGGTACAGCACCACTTCCAGGTTTCTGGTGGTTAAAGGAAGATAAGTGTCTCGTGGACTTTCCTGACCAGGCTGGCTTTGAACCACAATCCTCTGGTCTCAACCTCCTGAGTAGCTAGGATTACAAGCATGAGTCACCAGCACCCAGCTCATATTTGCATTTATGTGCAGGTAATGACACTATGTAGACAAAGAATGGAAATTTGAATCAAATGATGACATTGTAGGTTTTCAGAAAAATTGAGTTAGCAATAAATATGTCCTCCTTTTCCATGCTGTTACATTAATGACTAACGAGGTATGGAACTCTTACATTAGCATCCTCTGCTGTCTGCGTGTGCTGACTTAGCAGCAGAAATTGTTCATAGGGAAATAGAGACTGAGATTTTTAGAAAGGAAATAGATCAAGTATGAAAGAAGGAAATAAAACTTATCTCACAGGAATTAAGAACTAGCCAAAGAAATTTAGAATGCCAAAGGCAATAATAACTAGTTCTTCAATAACCAAAAATGGTTCCCTAGAACTGTTTTTGGTATAAGTTATTATTATAATTTATTCCTTCCATCTGGAGTTATTCCTTCTCTTCTGTCAAAACTATTCATTAGCCTCTGCTTTTTTGGTGCCATGCCTGACAAAAAGATTTCCAAAATCTCACTTAGACTACCCTTCTCATTGTGATTAGCATTGAGCACTCAAAAGCCTGGAATCTTTGAATTTCCAGGATTAATCTTCACCTGATATCTAAAACCTGATATCTAAACACATTCCTGTCATTATTTGCCATGACTTATTAACAAAAATTTTTGTTCAATACAGATTTCTAATATAGTTAAAATATATGAATTAAGGACTATTGTCAGGTATCAGTATGGAAGGAGCAATTATATATTCCATGCATTGGTTATTTTGTGTTTACTAACTAAAAGATTTTTTGCCAGTCCTGGAGCTCGAACTCAGGGCCAGGGAACTGTTCTTGAGAGTTTTTTTTTTCTCAAGGCTAGCACTCTTCCACTTGAACCACAGTACCATTTCTCATGTCTTTTTCTGTGTAATTGGTACTAAGCAATGGATCCCAGGGTTTCATGCATGCTAGGAAATAACTGTACCATAAAACCACATTCCCAGAGCCCTAAATGACTTTAAGATGGCATTACTTTTTCATTCCATTACTATGTATTATAATTTTGGCCAGGTCATATAAAAAAAGTGGAAAACAATACTAAGTTCAGTATGGCTGGCATTCCTAACACATCACTAATGAAATACAGTGTTAAAACCTGCAGGACTGACCAAGATGGGGACGGGGCAGTAGGGAAACGCCACAGCTCTCTCCAACCAAAAAGAGAGTTCGAGTTCCAACGCTTAATCTCCCCAAGAGACCGACAACAACAAAAAGACGAACACTCAGAGAAAAACCAGAGGTGGAAAATAACAAAAAAAGACAGAGAGGAAAAGAAGAAATTCAGAACAGAGAAGAGCGAAGACCCCTCCCCCAACCTTTACTGGCCGCGCGGCAGTGCGCCAAGCAGCCGGCCAGCCGGCCCAGCGGGGGCTGCCGGAGCCCCAGAGAAATAGGGGGCTGCTTGCAGATTACCAGGTACCGGATTGCAGAACAGCGGATCGCCAGGAACAGAGAAACCTACCAGCCGGGAGTCTCCACGAGGATCCCACCCCCACCCCTCACTCTCCACCGGAGCATAGAGGCTCCATCCCGCCAAAGCCGCCCGGCATCAGCAGTGCGACATAGGGACCTGTCGGCAGACCACCCGCCCGATCGCAATCGCAACGACCCGGCGGGGGCCGCCCAACCCAGCCTGCAACCACCCTAACTGAACTCGGACTGCAACAACAACTGACGACCTACAGGGTGAGTACCCCACAGGGGACAGTGAATCCCTCAAGGGAGACCAGAGCTGGAGGGAATCACCAGACCCTGACCTAGACTCCCTACCCCAACACCCGGACCACAGGACCCACTAAAACTGGGAACTGTTCGAGAGCTCCACCAGCCGGTGGAGCACACTCTGCTGGCCAGGCCAGAGCAAGAGTGCCCCTGGAAGGGAGCTTAAATGTCCAAGCCAGGAACAGCACCCCTGGGTCAAGACTACCAACAGTAGAAGAAATTTGAACTGTGTCCTCCAGGCTGCATAACCTAGGTGGTATACACATTAGCACAGGCTTAACGAGCGGGCTCCATGCTGGGGCCGGAACCAGGTCCGGGGACCGGCGCCTGAGCAACACAACCAACTCCTCCCAACTGAAGTAAAAAGCTGAGCATACACCTCAACAGAGGGGAGAGAAACAGGGAACAGCACTCCCCGGGAAGCACGCCTGTGACAAAAGACCTGGAGGCTCAGGACAAGAGAAGCCCAAACCCCACCAAAACTCCACCCATATACCCTAGGCTGGGAAATGGGCAACACAGGCTGCCAGCACCTGATAGTAAGCAGGAGCTCAGGCTGATAAGGCAGCTCAGCAATAGAGTGATAGTCTTGGAAGTATGAGGCCCTGGATCTGATTCCTCAGCATCACAAAAGCAAAAAGGGTCAGAAGTGGTGCTGTGGCTCAAATGGTAGGGTGCCAGCCTTGAGCTGAAGAGCTGAGGGACAGCACCCAAACCTAGAGTTCAAGCCCACAACCAGCCCAAAACAAACAAACAAAAACACATCAGGAGCCCATAGCAGACTCCAGTATTTGGGAGAGTGCATCCAGAGCATCTGATCTTCCCAAGAGCACCCGCAGGAGCAAACACAAGCAGTCTAGGCTGCTCAACCCTTCCAAAGGCGGGAATTGCCAGCAATCTACAGCAGAGAGCTGAGAATCCTAAGTAAGTCAGAATAGCAGCTGGAAATAGGCTCCCAACAGAATCCAGATCAGGCACAGACTCTCTCTACCAATACAGAATCAGCAACCAAGCAAAGACAGACACACCAAAATAAAATTGAAGAGCAGTCTCCTGAAACCCCATGCGAAAATCACAGAGAAATATCATAAGGTTTACCACTACCCACGACAGCAAGCTCACCTCAAAAGCCAGCAGCCACGCAGGGGAGAGCCCCAGTGGGAGCAAAGCAGGAATGGAAGACAAAAGCTACATCCAAGGGTTGCTGGAGGCAATGACTCAAGAAATAAAGCGAGAAATGGATCAGAAATTGAAAGAGCACAAGGATGAACTATCAAAAGATATACAGGATATCAAACAAAAGTTGGATGCAAAAATAGAAGCTGCACAAACCTCAGTAAGAAGTGAGATAAACGCCAAATTAGAGGTAATGCATACTGACCTCACCTCACTGAGAGGTGAGATCAGTACTCTGAGAACCAACATTGAATCCATAAAGGGATCCATTTCCTCCATGCAAACCACAATAGAAGCCACGGTCAACAGAGTGAATGAAATGGAAGGTAGAGTGTCAGATACAGAAGACAGAATACACCAACTGGACCAAAAAGTGACAGATATGGAAAAATCACTCAAATCAAACCAAAGGGAAATTCAAGAGCAAGCAGATAATGCTAAAAAATTTAACCTTCGTATAATCGGAGTGGACGAAGGTGAGGAATTCCAGAGCAAGGGAATGCAACACCTATTTAACAAGATAGTCAATGAAAATTTTCCCCACCTCAAAAACGACCATCTTAACTACATCACAAAAGCTTATCAAACACCCAACAAGCAAGATCCCAGGAGAAACACTTCTAGACACATTATAGTAACAATGATGGATCTGAATAATAAGGAAACAATCCTGCATGCAGCAAAAATGAAGAAGGAGCTATACTACAACGGGAAAAAAATTAGAATCACTGCAGATCTCTCCACACAAACAATGAATGCAAGAAAAGCCTGGGAAAGCACCATACGAGCCCTGAGAGCCAATAACTGCCAACCCAGACTGATATACCCGGCAAAGCTAGCATTCACATTCGATGGAGAACTGAAAACTTTTAATAGCAAAGAAAAACTAAATGAATACATAAACATTAAGCCAGCATTACAAAGAATTCTAAGAGGGGGGACACAACCTGAAGAAAGCAACCAGGAACTGGGACCTGCCCCAAACAGGCATTATTCAAAGTCTAACTGAGCAAGCACAGGAGGAAAGGAAAGAAGAAAAACTTAGGAAAACGGAATGGCAGGGACAACAATGCATCTCTCTATACTTTCTCTTAATATAAATGGGCTGAATTCGCCAATTAAAAGAAAACGAACTGAGGACAGGATGAGAAAACAAGACCCATCCATCTGTTGCCTTCAGGAGACCCACCTCTCAGCCAAACATACAAACAAACTCAGAGTGAAGGGGTGGAAAAGGATCTACCAATCAAATGCCCGCAGTAAGAAAGCAGGTGTAGCTATCCTGATATCTGACAAAATAAACTTTTCATTAAAATCAGTACAGAAAGACAAGGATGGACACTACATATTAATAAAGGGAACAATCCAAGAGGAGGATATAACCATCATCAACTTATATGCCCCAAATATCGGTGCACCTAGATATGTCAAAGAAATGCTCTCAAACTTACAGAATAAAATAGATCCCAATACGATAATACTAGGAGACTTTAACACGCCACTCTCACCAAAGGACAGGTCTACCAACCAGAGGATTGGCAAAGAAGCTACTGAATTAAGTGAGGCCATACTTCAAGCGGAATTAACTGACATCTACCGAGTATTTCACCCTAAAACAACACAGTACACATTCTTCTCAGCAGCTCATGGAACTTTCTCCAAAATAGACCATATCATAGTTCATGCAAGGAACTTAAGCAAATACAAAGGGATCGACATAATCCCCTGTATCCTATCTGACCACAGTGGAATCAAGCTAGCTCTCAATAACAAAGCATACCACAGAAATTTCTCTAATACATGGAAATTGAACAGCACACTCCTTAACAATACCTGGGTAACAAAAGAGATCAGAGAAGAAATAAAGCATTTCCTACAACTCAATGAAAATGAAAACACCTCACAAAGAAACTTGTGGGACACAGCAAAAGCAGTCCTGAGGGGCAAATTTATTGCCCTCAGTGCCCACATCAAGAGAATGGAGAAAGACCAAGTAAATAATCTCATGTTGCAACTAAAACAGCTAGAAAAACAAGAAAAAATGGGACCTAAAGCTACTAGACGAAGCCAGATAACCAAATTAAGAACAGAGATTAACCTATTAGAAAATCAGAAAACCATAACCAAAATAAACCAGACAAAAAGCTGGTTCTTTGAAAAAATAAACAAAATTGATGGCCCGTTGACAAGATTAATTAAAAATAGAAGAGAGGAAACCCATATTAATAGGATTAGGGATGCCACCGGAAACATCACAACATGTACCCAAGATATCCAAACAATTCTAACAGACTACTTTCAAAAGCTATACTCTCTAAAGGAAGAAAATCTGGCAGAAATGGATGCATTTTTAGAGAAATACAAGTTACCCAAACTGAGCAAAGAAGAAGTTAACCAATTAAATAAGCCAATATCCTATAATGAGATACAGGAAGCTATCAAAAGTCTTCCAACAAAAAAAAGCCCAGGACCAGATGGATTCACAGCAGAATTCTATAAGACCTTTAAAGAAGAACTAATACCCATACTCCTCAAGCTCTTCAGAGAAACAGAGAAGGAGCGAGCTATCCCAAACTCATTCTACGAAGCCAATATCACACTCATCCCCAAACCAGGCAAAGACCCAACCAAAAAGGAGAATTACAGGCCAATTTCCTTGATGAACACAGATGCAAAGATCCTTAACAAGATTCTAGCTAACAGAATCCAGAAACACATAAAAAAATAATACACTATGATCAGGTAGGCTTCATCCCAGAGACACAGGGATCGTTTAACATACGTAAGTCAATAAATGTAATCCAGCATATCAACAGAGCCAAGGTCAAGAATCACATGATTATCGCCACAGATGCAGAAAAGGCCTTTGATAAAATTCAACATTTATTCATGCTAAAAGCTCTGGAGAAAATAGGAATAGAAGGAACATTTCTAAAAACAATAAAAGCCAATTATGACAGACCAATAGCCAATATTATACTTAATGGGGAAAGGCTACAACCAATCCTCCTAAAAACAGGAACAAGGTAAGGATGCCCACTGTCTCCACTCCTCTTCAACATAGTCCTAGAACCCTTAGCCAGGGCAATAAGGCAAGAAAAATACATTAAAGGGATCCGCATAGGGAAAGAAGAAGTTAAACTATCCCTTTTTGCAGACGACATGATACTATACCTCCACGATCCCAAAAACTCCATCCCCAAACTTTTAGAAATCATAAGTCACTTCGGCAAAATAGCAGGATACAAAATAAACCCACAAAAATCAGTTGCCTTCCTATACACTGATAACGTACAGGAAGAGAGGGAAATAACGGGAGCAACCCCATTCACAATAACCTCCCAAAAAATAAAATATTTAGGAATTAACCTAACCAAAGATGTAAAAGAACTATTTAATGAGAATTATAAAAAGTTAAAGAAAGAAATTGCAGAAGACACTAGGAAATGGAAAGACCTCCCATGCTCCTGGATAGGCCACTTAATATAGTAAAGATGGTAATACTTCCAAAACTAATATACAAATTCAATGCAATTCCTATTAAAATCCCAATGACGTACATCACTGAAATACAGAAAACAGTCCAAAAATTTATATGGAACAACAAAAGACCTAGAATAGCCAAAACAATTCTAGGGGATAAAGACAATATGGGAGGGCTATCCATGCCGAACTTCAAACTCTACTACAAAGCTATAATAACAAAGACAGCATGGTACTGGCACAAAAACAGACCCAAAGACCAATGGAACAGAATAGAAGATCCAGATATAAATCCACAGGCCTACAGCCAGCTGATATTTGACAAAGGAGCCAAAGACATACAATGGAAGAAACACAGCCTCTTCAACCGCTGGTGCTGGGAAAACTGGGCAGCCACATGCAGAAAACTAAAAGTGGACCCCAGCCTATCACCATGCACCAACATCAACTCAAAATGGATTAAAGACCTTAACATTAAACCTGAATCTCTGAAACTACTGCAGGACAGAGTAGGAGAGACACTTGAACTAATAGGCACAGGAAGGAACTTCCTGAACAGAGACCCAGGGTCACAACAAGTTGGAGAGAGACTCGACAAATGGGACTACCTTAAAATAAAAAGCTTCTGCACAGCTAAATCTATCGCAACTAAGCTAGAAAGACAACCAACTAATTGGGAAAAAATATTTACCAGCAATATATCAGACAAGGGGTTAACATCCTGTATATACAGGGAACTCAAGAAACTAATCCCTCCCAAACCTAACAAACCAATTACTAAATGGGCAAGGGAACTAAAGCGGGACTTCTCAAATGAAGAAATAAAAATGGCAAAGAAACACATGAGGAAATGTTCATCATCCCTGGTGGTGAAGGAAATGCAAATAAAGACAACCCTGAGATACCACCTTACCCCAGTCAGAATGTCCCACATCCACAAATCAGCCAACGACAAATGCTGGAGGGGATGTGGAGAAAGAGGAACCCTATTACACTGCTGGTGGGAATGTACACTTATACAACCACTTTGGAAAGCAGTCTGGAGGGTCCTTAGAAAGATAAAGATTGACCTCCCTTACGACCCAGTCATACCACTTCTAGGCATCTACCCTGAACAACAGGAACCAATATACAATGACACGTGCACCTCCATGTTTATTGCAGCACTGTTTGCAATAGCTAGGATATGGAAACAACCTAGATGCCCCACCACAGATGAATGAATCCAAAAAATGTGGTATCTATACACAATGGAATATTATGCAGCCATTAGAAATGACAAAATAATGGCATTTGCAGGGAAATGGATGGATCTAGAAGGAATCATGTTGAGCGGGGTAAGCCAAGAACGAAGAGACAAACGGTACATGGTCTCCCTGATAAGTGGATGCTAAATCCAAAATGTTAGGTGATACGACAAAACTAACAGGACTTAAGAAACAAAGAACTCCTGCTCATCTGGTTGAACCACTACTAAATATCCCCATGCTGCTGATCACAAATATGGTATATAACATGTGAACACTGTTATATATTACAGACTGTGGTAGACAATTTGCTCCAGGGAAGTTAGAATGAACTTGTGACTTTGAAATTATGTAATCACTTAATCACAATCAAAAAAAAAAAAGAACCTCGGGGAAGGGAGGGAGGGAGGGGATGGTAGGGGGAAAACAATGGAGGGGGTAACAATGTTCAAGAGGAAGTGTACTCATTACCTCACTCATGTAACTGTAACCCTCTGTATAGTATCTTTACAATAAAAAAAAACCCGCAGGACTCATAGGGCTGTTACATGTGACATTATTATGTAAAGCACCATTAACAGTCATCTCTGACATCGATAACATTCTGCTTCCACTTTCAAGGTCAAGAGCTAAACATCTATGACTATTTATTGATTGGGTGTGTTTCCTAGGAAGGAAGAAGGAGGATATGGAAGGTGATGGTGGAAAAATATATATATTGGCTCCCTGTCCACATATTTTCCATTTTTAAAAAGTGCTACTGATGAACTCCCACATACATCTAATTGACTATGCTATCTGCAAAAGATGCAGATAAATTAAGGCATTTATTCTGGTGGATAGTCACATATGTTAACAAAATCCATTTCTGGAAAAAAAGATACTAGGTAAGAAAGTATAAAGTATCTATAAAATGATTTCTTCTCCTAGAAGAACAAAATGAAATATTGAAATGATTAATCCAGCTTTCTTTGAGATTTTATGCTGTCTCAGTATCAAAATGTTCTCTAATTCCTGTAACATCCAAGCATAGAATCATGATTTGAAGTTCTCAGTATTTTTAGAAACAAAGGTACATAATAGCTTCCTTCCTGCAGAGACATGTGATGGCAAGTATGATTGATTGTATTATAGTTCTCTTCTTTTTCCCCTTTTCTCAAGTGTTGTATTTCTTGGCATATTTCTCTGTCCTGCATCAGCTTCCTGTAGTTGAGATTTACCTCTACTCTGCAATGTCAACATGGGTCATGTCACTTACTTCAGCTTACAAAAATAAACCAGAAGTGGTCAAAGGGTATTTCTAGGGGAAGATTTCTAATCCATTGTCTGTGTCTAGCAGCTGACTTGTTTTCCCTTAGCCATAAAAATAGCATATTTCTAGAGGTAGACTTCTTTCAATTTATATACTGGAAGAATATAGCATGTGAAATAGAGGCAAAACTCAAATACAGACACACACACACACACACACACACACACACACACACACACACACACACACACACATATATATAAAACAGGCAAAACTAAGATAATACTAGAATAAGATATCAGTTTTTACCATTCTTGTATATGTTTATGATAGTTGACTATAGCACACCAGAATTTAACAAACACTAAAGAAGAACTAAACAAATAGATAACATTTCCTGTTTGATGCTATACATTTTTTTTATAAATATGCATTCTCCATGTGATCACTTGTGGGGTTATCTTTTTCTATACATGTGTTTAATCACTATACACCACTGTATCTAATATCCACAATCATAATCCAGACCTTGCCATTGAGATGAGGAAGAAAAAAATGTCTAGGTTTCTCCTTCTCATTTCCTCTTCTCCTTTTTCTACTGTGAATTCTCATCCTTTTGCCAAATTC
>NW_024871551.1:0-22216 GCF_019054845.1 Dipodomys spectabilis
GTGTAGGGGAGGTGTGTGTAGGGGAGGTGTGTGTAGGGGAGGTGTGTGTAGGGGAGGTGTGTGTGTAGGGGAGGTGTGTGTAGGGGAGGTGTGTGTGTAGGGGAGGTGTGTGTGTAGGGGAGGTGTGTGTGTAGGGGAGGTGTGTGTGTAGGGGAGGTGTGTGTGTAGGGGAGGTGTGTGTGTAGGGGAGGTGTGTGTGTAGGGGAGGTGTGTGTAGGGGGAGGTGTGTGTAGGGGAGGTGTGTGTGTAGGGGAGGTGTGTGTGTAGGGGAGGTGTGTGTGTAGGGGAGGTGTGTGTAGGGGAGGTGTGTGTGTAGGGAGGTGTGTGTGTAGGGGAGGTGTGTGTAGGGGAGGTGTGTGTGTAGGGGAGGTGTGTGTAGGGGAGGTGTGTGTAGGGGAGGTGTGTGTGTAGGGGAGGTGTGTGTAGGGGAGGTGTGTGTAGGGGAGGTGTGTGTAGGGGGAGGTGTGTGTAGGGGAGGTGTGTGTAGGGGAGGTGTGTGTAGGGGAGGTGTGTGTGTAGGGGAGGTGTGTGTAGGGGAGGTGTGTGTGTAGGGGAGGTGTGTGTAGGGGAGGTGTGTGTGTAGGGGAGGTGTGTAGGGGAGGTGTGTGTAGGGGAGGTGTGTGTGTAGGGAGGTGTGTGTAGGGGAGGTGTGTGTAGGGGAGGTGTGTGTGTAGGGGAGGTGTGTGTAGGGGAGGTGTGTGTAGGGGAGGTGTGTGTAGGGGAGGTGTGTGTAGGGGAGGTGTGTGTGTAGGGGAGGTGTGTGTAGGGGAGGTGTGTGTGTAGGGGAGGGTGTGTGTAGGGGAGGTGTGTGTGTAGGGGAGGTGTGTGTGTAGGGGAGGTGTGTGTGTAGGGGAGGTGTGTGTAGGGGAGGGTGTGTGGGAGGGGGTGGTGTGTGTAGGGGAGGTGTGTGTGTAGGGGAGGGTGTGTGGGGGTGTGTGGGGGAGGTGTGTGTGTAGGGGAGGTGTGTGTGTAGGGGAGGTGTGTGTGGGGAGGTGTGTGTAGGGGAGGTGTGTGTGAGGGGAGGTGTGTGTGTAGGGGAGGGTGTGTGTAGGGGAGGTGTGTGTGTAGGGGAGGTGTGTGGTAGGGGAGGTGTGTGTGTAGGGGAGGTGTGTGTGTAGGGGAGGTGTGTGTAGGGGGGTGGTGTGTGTGTGGTAGGGGAGGTGTGTGTAGGGGAGGTGTGTGTGTAGGGGGGGTGTGGTGTGTAGGGGGAGGTGTGTGTAGGGGAGGTGTGTGTGTAGGGGGAGGTGTGTGTAGGGGAGGTGTGTGTAGGGGAGGTGTGTGTGTAGGGGAGGTGTGTGGTAGGGGGAGGTGTGTGTAGGGGAGGGTGTGTGTAGGGGAGGTGTGTGTAGGGAGGTGTGTGTGGGGAGGTGTGGTGTAGGGGGAGGTGTGTGGTAGGGGAGGTGTGTGTAGGGGAGGGGTGTAGGGGTGGTGTGTAGGGGGAGGTGTGTGTGTAGGGGGAGGTGTGTGTGTAGGGGGAGGTGTGTGTAGGGGAGGTGTGTGTGTAGGGGAGGTGTGTGTAGGGGAGGTGTGTGTAGGGGAGGTGTGTGTGTAGGGGAGGTGTGTGTGTAGGGGAGGTGGTGTGTAGGGGGGTGTGTAGGGGAGGGTGTGTGTAGGGGAGGTGTGGTGTAGGGGAGGGTGGTGGGGGGTGTGTAGGGGAGGTGTGTGTGGGGGGTGAGGGGAGGTGTGTGTGTAGGGGAGGTGTGTGTGTAGGGGAGGTGTGTGTGTAGGGGAGGTGTGTGTGTAGGGGAGGTGTGTGTAGGGGGGTGTGTGTAGGGAGGTGTGTGTGTAGGGGAGGTGTGTGTGTAGGGGAGGTGTGTGTGTAGGGGAGGTGTGTGTGTAGGGGAGGTGTGTGTGTAGGGGAGGTGTGTGTGTAGGGGAGGTGTGTGTAGGGAGGTGTGTGTGTAGGGGAGGTGTGTGTAGGGGAGGTGTGTGTGTAGGGGAGGTGTGTGTGTAGGGGAGGTGTGTGTGCAGGGTAGGCACGTGCAGGGGAGGTGTGTGTGTAGGGGAGGTGTGTGTAGGGGGAGGTGTGTGTGTAGGGGAGGTGTGTGTAGGGGAGGTGTGTGTAGGGGAGGTGTGTGTGTAGGGGAGGTGTGTGTGTAGGGGAGGTGTGTGTGTAGGGGAGGTGTGTGTGTAGGGGAGGTGTGTGCAGGGGAGGTGTGTGTGTAGGGGAGGTGTGTGTAGGGGGAGGTGTGTGTGTAGGGGGAGGTGTGTGTAGGGGAGGTGTGTGTAGGGGAGGTGTGTGTGTAGGGGAGGTGTGTGTGTAGGGGAGGTGTGTGTAGGGGAGGTGTGTGTGTAGGGGAGGTGTGTGTGTAGGGGAGGTGTGTGTAGGGGAGGTGTGTGTGTAGGGGAGGTGTGTGTAGGGGAGGTGTGTGTGTAGGGGAGGTGTGTGTGTAGGGGAGGTGTGTGTGTAGGGGGAGGTGTGTGTGTAGGGGAGGTGTGTGTGTAGGGGGAGGTGTGTGTGTAGGGAGGTGTGTGTGTAGGGGAGGTGTGTGTGCAGGGTAGGCGCGTGCAGGGGAGGTGTGTGTGTAGGGGAGGTGTGTGTAGGGGGAGGTGTGTGTGTAGGGGGAGGTGTGTGTAGGGGAGGTGTGTGTGTAGGGGAGGTGTGTGTGTAGGGGAGGTGTGTGTGTAGGGGAGGTGTGTGCAGGGGAGGTGTGTGTGTAGGGGAGGTGTGTGTGTAGGGGAGGGGTGTGTAGGGGAGGTGTGTGTGTAGGGGAGGTGTGTGTAGGGGAGGTGTGTGTAGGGGAGGTGTGTGTGTAGGGGAGGTGTGTGTGTAGGGGAGGTGTGTGTGTAGGGGAGGTGTGTGTGTAGGGGAGGTGTGTGCAGGGGAGGTGTGTGTGTAGGGGAGGTGTGTGTAGGGGGAGGTGTGTGTGTAGGGGGAGGTGTGTGTAGGGGAGGTGTGTGTAGGGGAGGTGTGTGTGTAGGGGAGGTGTGTGTGTAGGGGAGGTGTGTGTAGGGGAGGTGTGTGTGTAGGGGAGGTGTGTGTGTAGGGGAGGTGTGTGTAGGGAGGTGTGTGTGTAGGGGAGGTGTGTGTAGGGGAGGTGTGTGTGTAGGGGAGGTGTGTGTGTAGGGGAGGTGTGTGTGTAGGGGGAGGTGTGTGTGTAGGGGAGGTGTGTGTGTAGGGGGAGGTGTGTGTGTAGGGAGGTGTGTGTGTAGGGGAGGTGTGTGTGCAGGGTAGGCGCGTGCAGGGGAGGTGTGTGTGTAGGGGAGGTGTGTGTAGGGGGAGGTGTGTGTGTAGGGGGAGGTGTGTGTAGGGGAGGTGTGTGTGTAGGGGAGGTGTGTGTGTAGGGGAGGTGTGTGTGTAGGGGAGGTGTGTGCAGGGGAGGTGTGTGTGTAGGGGAGGTGTGTGTGTAGGGGAGGGGTGTGTAGGGGAGGTGTGTGTGTAGGGGAGGTGTGTGTAGGGGAGGTGTGTGTGTAGGGGGAGGTGTGTGTGTAGGGGAGGTGTGTGTATGGGAGGTGTGTGTGTAGGGGAGGTGTGTGTGTAGGGGAGGTGTGTGTGTAGGGGAGGTGTGTGTGTAGGGGAGGTGTGTGTGTAGGGGAGGTGTGTGTAGGGGAGGTGTGTGTAGGGAGGTGTGTGTGTAGGGGAGGTGTGTGTGTAGGGGAGGTGTGTGTAGGGGAGGTGTGTGTATGGGAGGTGTGTGTGTAGGGGGAGGTGTGTGTAGGGGAGGTGTGTGTGTAGGGGAGGTGTGTGTGTAGGGGAGGTGTGTGTGCAGGGTAGGCGCGTGCAGGGGAGGTGTGTGTGTAGGGGAGGTGTATGTGTAGGGGAGGTGTGTGTGTAGGGGGAGGTGTGTGTGTAGGGGGAGGTGTGTGTAGGGGAGGTGTGTGTAGGGGAGGTGTGTGTGTAGGGCAGTGTGTGTAGGGGAGGTGTGTGTGTAGGGGAGGGGTGTGTAGGGGAGGTGTGTGTGTTAGGGAGTTGTGTGTAGGGGAGGTGTGTGTAGGGGAGGTGTGTGTGTAGGGGGAGGTGTGTGTGTAGGGGAGGTGTGTGTGTAGGGGAGGTGTGTGTATGGGAGGTGTGTGTGTAGGGGAGGTGTGTGTGTAGGGGAGGTGTGTGTGTAGGGGAGGTGTGTGTGTAGGGGAGGTGTGTGTAGGGGAGGTGTGTGTGTAGGGAGGTGTGTGTGTAGGGCAGGTGTGTGTAGGGGAGGTGTGTGTGTAGGGGAGGTGTGTGTGTAGGGGAGGTGTGTGTGTAGGGGGAGGTGTGTGTGTAGGGGAGGTGTGTGTGTAGGGGAGGTGTGTGTAGGGGAGGTGTGTGTAGGGGAGGTGTGTGTGTAGGGGAGGTGTGTGTAGGGGAGGTGTGTGTAGTGGAGGTGTGTGTGTAGGGGAGGTGTGTGTAGGGGAGGTGTGTGTGTAGGGAGGTGTGTGTGTAGGGGAGGTGTGTGTAGGGGAGGTGTGTGTGTAGGGGAGGTGTGTGTGTAGGGGAGGTGTGTGTGTAGGGGAGGTGTGTGTGTAGGGGGAGGTGTGTGTGTAGGGGAGGTGTGTGTAGGGGAGGTGTGTGTGTAGGGGAGGTGTGTGTGTAGGGGAGGTGTGTGTGTAGGGGGAGGTGTGTGTAGGGGAGGTGTGTGTGTAGGGGAGGTGTGTGTAGGGGGAGGTGTGTGTGTAGGGGGAGGTGTGTGTAGGGGGAGGTGTGTGTGTAGGGGAGGCGTGTGCAGGGGAGGCGCGTGCAGGGAGGCGTGTGCAGGGAGGCGTGTGCAGGGGAGGCGCGTGCAGGGGAGGCGCGTGCAGGGGAGGGGAGATGGGGCAGCCTGGGGCCTGCGTTGTGGCTGGGGATGGGCTCAGGGCCGCAGGCCCGGGCTTCTTGTGGGGACGCAGAGGCCGTGTGTGTGGCAGGGGGGAGGGGGGGTGGGTGGGGTGGGGGGGGGGGAGGGACTGTGGGAGCTGGAGGGAGCGGCGGTGTCGGGGGACACCCCGCCCACCCCTGCTCTGTCTGGCTCCCACGGGAGGTGACCCCAAGAATGACCTTGACCTGAGCCATGGGTGCTGATCTGAGTCCCGGAGGAGACCGGGGCTGCTCCCAGACGCCCGGGGTCCCTGCTCTGCTCCCGGGTCCCCAAATGTGAGGCACAGGTTCGCCCATCTGCCCGACAGCGCCACCCTGCCTCCGGTGCCCAGGGCTGAAGTCAGCTGGCGGGTGGGGGGGGGCAGAGCTAAGCCGGGGGCGCAGGCACTGGGGGTGACGGCCGGGGTCTGAGGGGCACTGGGTGACAGTTGGGGTCACCCCGAGCAGCCTGGCTGCGAAGTTGGTTCTGGGTCCGGTCTGACGGCGGGGGAGGGCTTGGACAGCCGGGGCCTGCCCGGGGCTGTGCAGCGGGGGACCCCAGCATCTCAGGGCATTGGGGGCCACACGGCCTGCTGCCCCCAGAGCAAGCCTGCCGCTGCAGTTCCTGCTTCTGCCACAAGAGGGCTCTGGGACAGCGCCTGGATGGGCAGGAGGAGGGGGAGGCTGGGGGGGAGGGGGGGAGGGGGGAGGGGGGCATCCTGGAGGACAGGGGCAGCTGGAGGGTCGGACTCGGGATACAGAGGGGGCCGGGCACACAGATGTGGGGTGGTGGTGATTTCAGGGCAACGTCACGGCAGAACTCTTGTCTTCCACCAGCGTGGGGCGCTGGGGGGGGGGGGGTGGGGGGTGAAGGGCGGGCTCACCGACGGAGGGCTGACACCTGTCACTTCTGGGCTGACCTCTCTCCAGGCCCTGAACTTTCCAGAAGCCCAGCTGCCTCTGGAGCCCTCCCCGGGAGGACGAATCCCACTGCCAGATGCTCAGATCGGGGACGTCCCTTTCTTTGGGTGGTGCTGGGGTTTGGCCTCAGGCGGGCGCTCTACCCCATGAGCCACGTCCCCAGGCCCCACACAGGATCGCGTTCAGGAAGATGATTTCCTTGGGGGTGGCTCGGGAGCCATTTTTCCTGGCTGTCGGCCGGGGCGGGTGGCGGTGCCAGGGGGAGGCCCAGGCCTGGCAGAAGCTTCGAGCAAAGTCAGCGTGCGGGGGAGGCGCAGCGCGCAGAGGGCCTCGCGGGCGGGCGGCGGGGCGCGCGGGGGCTGAGGTGGGGATGGGGGGACGCGCCCAGCCCTGGGCCAGGTCGGGCGGACCCCTGCGCCCCAGACAGTGGGAGGAATGGTAACCGGAAGGGAGAGCCCCACCCACCCGGCAGATTTTTCTGGAAGGAGGGGATTTCTTTGTGCCTCTGTCCCTGCGGGTTCACCTGAGTGGCTTTCCTGTGTCACAGGCCGTGGCCCGTGGTCCCTCGTGTTCCCACGCCAGAGCTGGAATCACAGGAGGCCAGAGCGGGCGGCAGGCGGGATTCGAGCCCCTTCTTCCCCTGGGGTGGCTCCAGGGCCATACCCGTGAACATGGCTGGAGGGAAACTGAGGCTGGAGGGCACAGGGGTTGAGTGGGAGTGAGCGACGCCCCCCGTGTGCTGGCCCCGCGCCCCCGGGGCAAACCCGCAGCGCCCACGGCCGCAGGAGCGAGGCTGAGGACCGCCCGGCCACCCGCGGGGGGCTGGGGCAGGGAACCCCAAGACCCGAGCCAGAGGCCCGCTGGGCAGCGCGGGGAGGGAGGGAGGAGGGGCTGGAATTCAGCAGTGTCCGTCCTCAACCCCCCCCCTCCCGTGCAGTCCTGACAGCTCCATTGTCGGCCGTATCCCACCACGTGCCCGACGTGGCCCGGGCTGGGCGCCTGCGAGGGGCTGGGCGCCTGCGAGGGGCTGGGCGCCTGCGAGGGGCTGGGTGCCTGCGAGGGGCTGGGCGGCCTCCGCCACCCGCTCCGGCCCGGCTCGGTCTGTGCCTGGGCCGGGGCTGCGCTGGGGGGGGTGCTTCGCCCATGGGCGGCCGGTGGAGAGCGGGGTGTCACTGTGTGCCCGGGGTCACCGTCATGGTGGCACCCCGCCGACTCTGCTCTCCTCAGACGCTCACCAGGCCGCGCCTCTCCCACGTCTTCTGTCTTCATTTAGAGACAAGGACTCCCTCTAGCCCAGACTGGCCTCGAACTCGCGACCCTCTTGCCTCTACCTCTCCAGGGCTGAGGATGAGGCGCAGTCGCCACACAGGCCCAGCCTCGGTTTCTCTATCCAGAAGCCCGGACTGGCTGCGAGGCTCTCCACCCGCCCAGAGCCAAAGCCTCTGCCATGGAAGTTTCTAGCAGGTGATCCAGCCACGGCCGGCCCCATGAATCATGGCTCGGACTTTGAGGCCCGGTCAGATTTTCCAGGCCGGGGAGGGCACGGGTTAGCACAGCAGTGGGGCGTGAACGTGCACGGGGTTCCAGTGCCTGGGTCCGGGAAGGACGGGGGGGGGGCCCTGGGCCTCTGGCCAGCCCGGGACACGGCCGTGCCCCACACTGGGTGAGAAGAGGCAACGGGACCACGCGCTGGGCAGCCCAGTGCGTCCTGGGCCCCGGGGTGCTGCTGTCCCCCATAACATCTGCCCAGTGTCACCCGTGGGGCACATTGGAGGTCTGGGCCATGGGAAGCCGTGGGGTTGTGGGGTGGGGGAGGACCGGCTGCTGGGCAGGAGGGGTCGCTCGGGGCCTTGTAGGGGCTTCAGAGAGAAGTGGGGGGCTTGGCTGACATGTGAGGAGCTAGGAGGAGGCAAACCCAAGTTTCCAGAGCTCTGATGGTGTCTCCCCAGGGGGCTTTCCCAGGACAGGGCGGGGTTGGGGGACAGGGGCAGGGCCTGGGGCATTGGAACTGGCCCTCCAGTGGGGCTCTCCCCTGCCCTCGGGGTGTCAGGGGTCTGGTCCTGCGTGGCTGGGCTCCCGGGGAGCCATCTAGACTCACAGGGCCATGGAAAGCGGGTGCTGGGTCTCAGGGCCGGGCTGGGAGCCGGGCTTCCCCGGGCTGGGACGGAGGAGTCGAGGGAGGGCGGAAGGGTTTGGGCCAGATCTTGGCTGTCAGCAGGGAAAAGGTCGCTCAGGAAGGAGGGGTCACCCGTCCAGCCCGTGACCCTGGCCCGAGGCAGGGCCTTCTGGAAGATTGAGGCTGTCCCCAGCCGGAACCAGCCGGAAACCAGTGCCTCACACAGCGGCTCCACGGGGGCTGCACGTGGACGGAGGCCGGCCTCTGCGCTCCCCCAGCCCAGCGCAGAATCCCCCCCATGGACGGAGGCCGGCCTCTGCGCCCCCCCAGCCAGCCCAGCGCAGAGTCCCCCCATGGACGGAGGCCGGCCTCTGCGCTCCCCCAGCCCAGCGCAGAGCCCTCCCCCCCAAGTGCCCAGCAGTGTCAGGACTCGCGCCCGGGTGGAGGCTCGAAGTCCGCAGGGTGAGTTCCGCATGAGGGGCCTGGAGGCCGGGCGTGGGGGTCACAGAGTCTCCCCTCATCCTGGGGTCATGACCCCGACCCCGGGGAGCCCCGGGTGTTTGTGGCGGCTATGCCTCCGGCCGCCACAGGTGAGGCCTGGTCTGACTGGGTCAGAGGCGAAGGGCCAGGGTCCTGTGGGCCCAGGAGCGGGGCTGGGGGCTGCCCTGTGAGCTCAGGTGAGCGGAGCCGCCCTGAGTGCAGCTCCAGCCCCTGCCACGGGGCCGTGCGGCCAGGTGGGGGCAGAGCCAGAGGCAGACAGGCGAGGCCCGGCCTCCCTGGGAGGCCTTCGAGGCTCAGGGCCTCCGTCTTCGCTCGGCCTCATGCCTCCTTTCCACCAGACCCTGGAGCATCCTCTGCTCAGCGCTGTCGGCAAGGCTGGGGGCTGCAGGGCCCCAGCCACATGCGGCCCTGCGAGATGCTACCAGCCGGAAACCAACCCAGGAGTGCGCGCTCTGGTCCAGGGCCACACGGCCCAGGGGAGGCATCTCTGGGGCCAGGAGGGCAGTCATGGGGTCTCCTTGACCCCGCAGGGTGCTGCCCACAAAGATCAAAGTCAGCGCTGCTTCTTCCCCCGCTTTGGCCTGGCCAGTGTCTGTCCAGTCACAAGCAGATGCTGGTTCTGGGGCCCGAAGCTGGCCAGGACCGGGCCGGTCCCTCGCGGCTGCCCCTGTGAGCCCCCCGTCCCCCCATGGCCTCCAGCTGAGCCCAAGAGCCCAGCAAAGCTCAGAGCAGAGATCAGAGCTGACCAGAAAGAAGCCAGGCAGTGGGCTCCCGGGCGGGGTTTAGGTGGGGCCGTGATACCAGAGTCAATGTCAGAGTCGAGACGAGTCCGCCCTCAGGGAGCAAAGGCCAGGGGGCAACCAAGGGGCATCCTGGACCTGTCTTCGGTCCTGGGCACGAAGGAGGGACCCCCCCCCCCCCGTGGGGCCAGGCTGGCGGTCCTCATCCTGACCCCACCCCACTGCACGTGAGTGGCCTAGAAGCTTTCATTCATTCCACAGAGGGAGCCCAATGCGGGGTCCAGGGTCCCCAGAGTGAGGCCCTCAGGAACTGGTCACTTCCTGGGCTCCCAGACTGGTCCTAGGGGCCACAGCGGGTCATTTTCAAGTTGGAGCTGTCTTCAAAACAAGAGCAGGGGCGCCACCTGGTGGCCAGAGCTTCGGCCACAGCCACCTCAGCCCAGGCCCACCAAGTCCAGGCCCCAGGGGGCGGGGGGACCAGGCTCTCCGGGGGACACTGTCCTGTCACTGGGCCAGCGGTTAGATTGCTTCGTCTACAGAAGGCCCAAAGACACCCCTGCGCAGAGGAGGCCTGGGAGGGCTGAGCTGATGCTCAGAGGAAAATCGGGGTGTCCCCAGAGTCGGGGAGCAGCAAAGCTCCTGGGATGTGGGGTGGGGGCTCTGGGATGAGCAGCATAGAGGGGTGGGGCTGGGGACCCCAGAGGGGTCTTCTTTACACGAGAAACTGAGGCGCAGAGACCAGGACCTGCCTAAGAGCACGGGGCTGCCAGATGGCAGGGCTGAACTCTGACCTCAGCATAACTAACCTGGTTCCCTGGGGTCTGCCTTGTCAGATCTGGGGGTGTCTCTGTGTGCGAGTGGCTGTGGAGCGCGGTCTGTGTCTGCCCACCCCTGCCCTGCACAAGTGCCCACAGAGGGCTGCTGTCACTCTGTGTGTCCCTGGGTGTCTTCTGGGCTGTGTGACTTCTATCAGGCAGCTAAACCTCTCTGTGCTTCCCTTTCTCCATGGCAGGAAGTGGTCAAGCTCCTTCCCCACGGAGGCCTTGGGACGGCAGAAAGGACGTCCCTGTAGGAAGGGCAGAGGGGCACGCTGGGGTGTCCTCGAGGGTGCTGGGTTGGCGTCCGTGCCCTGGCCTTGGGGCGCTGTCACTGCCTGCGGGAGGAAATGTGTGCCCAGTGGCACGTGCCCGCATGGGGTCTTGCTGGGACTGGGGGTTTGGGCCCCTTCCCTCCTGCAGGTTCCCAGGCCGGTCTGGGACACTGTGGTCAGCAGAGGGCGCTCGGCTCAAGGCTGAGCCAGCCTGGTCCCTTCCCCAGACCAGGCAGTGCCGTCCCCCTGGAGGCCAGCAGGTGGCGCTGGCCGCCAGCCTCTGCCTGGCATCCTCCGGGGCTGCAGGACGCTCAGGCACCGGGTTGCAGGGCACCTCCCGACGGGCTCCAGGCTCCAGAGACAGAGACGGGGTTCGGGGGCCACCCTTTGGGGGCTGGGCCTCCAGTACAGGTGCCAGCCCTTCATCTCCCCGTAGCCCAAGGTTGCTGCCGCCGCCGCTGTGCTTCGGGCTTCCCAATTCTTGGGGGCTGCCTGCTTCTGGGGGGCTTCCTGGGAAGTTCTGGTCCCTTGGGGACGGAGGCGGGGCTGCCCCAGGCCTCGGTGTCCCCGCAGCAGGCCCAGAGCTGCTGGGGCGGCCGTGGGGCCCCAGGACAAGGAGGTGCAGGCCGGGGTTCAGCACCAGGACCTTGCAGCCTCCCTTCTGGACTCAGGGGAGATGTCGGGGAGGCTGGGCACTCTGTTCTCTGTCCACTTACACAGTGGCCTGGGCGTCTGAGCCCTGCTTTCTAACATCAGGACTGGCCCCACCTGGACCAACACTGGGGAGGCTTAGAAGGGGCTTTTGTCTTCTGTGGGGATGTGAGGGCTGGAACCCCAGCTGCCACTTTGTAGCTATAGGGAGTTTCCGTGGGGAGCCCTAAAGGGCCGATTCTGTGATAAGTCAAACCTAGAGATGAGAGAGATCCCTGACCTCACCGTCCCATGGCTGGATAAAGCCTTTCCTGAAGTCCATGGGTCCACAGGAGAATGAAAAGGGAGGGAGGGAAGGAGGGAAGGAGGTAAACGGAGGGGAGCGGAGGGGAGCGGAGGGGAGCGGAGGCGAGCGGAGGCGAGCGGAGGCGAGCGGGCTGAAAGGTAACTTCACATGTCTCCTTGCCACCCGGCCTGGCTCTGCCCTGCCACACCTGTTGCGTTTCTGTGTTCTGGGGGGCGTGGCGCCCTGCACCCCGCGGGATGTCCTCCTGTGTGGGGTTCTGACCCCCCAGTCTCCCCGGGGCGGGCGGGCGTGGGAGGGCCGTCCTGAGAAAGGGCCCCGCCTGGCCAGCCCTGCTCACCTCCTGCATGGTGCAGCTCCGCCTGTGGTCTCCCCAGCCTTAGATCCCCCTTCCCTCCCTCCGTCTCCCTCCCTCCCTCTTCCTCCCTCCCTCCCTCTTCCCCTCCCTCCTCCTTCCCTCCCTTCCTCTCCCTCCCTTCCTCTTCCCCTCCCTCCCTCTTCCTCCCTCCCTCCCTCCCTCCCTCTTCCCCTCCCTCCTCCTTCCTTCCCTCCCTCTCCCTCCCTCCCTCCTTCCCTCCCTCCCTCTTCCCCTCCCTCCTCCTTCCCTCCCTCCCTCTCCCTCCCTCCCTCCTTCCCTCCCTCCCTCTTCCTCCCTCCCTCCCTCCCTCCCTCCCTCTTCCCCTCCCTCCTCCTTCCCTCCCTCCCTCTCTGCCTCCCTCTTTCCCTCCTTTCTTCTCTCTCCCTCTTCCCCTCCCTCCTCTCTCCTTCCCTCCTCCCTCCCTCCCTCTCATCCGATCTGGCTGGGGTCGCTGAGGTGACCTCTTGTCTTGGTCAGGGTCCCGCTCCCCCAGGAACCCCCACTGTTCCCTGCCCCTGTCAGGCACCGTTCTGGGGGTTTCTGCTCCCCTGGGAACCTCCCTGCGGGGTCCCCGAGTGTGGGGCCCTCCTGCCCAGGCTGCAGGGGTGGAGGAGGGCGCGGCGGGGTCCCAGGGCCTGCGGGATTGAAAGTGTCCCGGGCAGCTCTCTGGTGACCGCCAGTCGGGGTGACAGGGCCTGGACCCCGGCAGCTGGTCACAGCCTGGTCCCCCTGGGCAGCCAGCAGGTCCTCGCCGGCGTCACGGGGCTGGGGACGGAGCCTCGCGGCCCTGCCCTGGGGGAGAGGGAGCTGAGTTATCTTTCATGGAAAAAGCACGTCTGATCTTATCAAACACGGGAAAAGGTGCCGAGTGGAGGGAGTGCAGGAGAGGTTTGATCCGGTCTCCTTGTTCTCAGAGGGCGGAGGGGGCGTCAGAGACTAGGAACTGCCCCTCCCCCTCGGGCCTCACCATCGCCCTCCCCTGGGACCACCGCTGGCTGTCACCAGGGCGTTCGTGTTTCCCATCTGGATGGCTTCCGAGTTCTCAACGGAAATATGGGAGCTGGGCCCACTCTGAAGGATCACGTTGAGTGGGTTCTCCTGGTACATAATCACAGCACACCAGCTTCCTCTTCTAGAATCTTCTGCAAAATAAAATCCCACAGAATCCCTTTGTGCTTCTTCTAAGCACGGGTCAGTACACCAAGTCCCCAGATGCCGTCCCGGGGTATGGGCCAGGGGTCAGGAGGGCCCCCGGACCAGCCTGTCTTCCTTTCCCACCTGGGTGGCAGACACTCGGGGCTCTCGCGTGGAGCCTTGCTGGCAGTCTCCCCAGCAGGCCCACCTGTGTGCCTTTGCCGCCTGGCCCGGAGCTCTTGTCTTTCGGGGGTGCCCCAGCCATTCTGAGCCCCAAGCCTCAAGCCTCCAGCCCTGGGCCTCCCCCCCCCCCCAGCCCCTACCACACACACAATAGCGCTGTGACAGCCACCCAGGGCCATCTGGCGTAGGAGGACTTGAACTTGTCCCGTGAAGTAGAGGAGGGTTGCAGGCGAGGACTGAGCCACTCTGAAGACAGACATGATGCGGGCCGCCTCCTTAGGATGCAGCCGTGCCCAGCCCAGCCTGGTCTCCTTCAGGACACTGGGTGTGTGTGTATGTGTGTGTGTGTGTGTGTGTGTGTCTGTGTGTCTGTGTGTCTGTGTGTGTGTGTGCGCGTGTGTGCCAGTCCTAGGGCTTGAACTCAGGGCCTGGACTCTTGTCACTTAGTTTTTTTACTTCAGGCTACTTTAGACTACTCTACCATTTGAACCATAGCTTCACTTCTGGCTTTTTGCTGGTTAGTTGGGAAATAAGTTTCACGGACTTTCCTGCCCTGGGCTGGCTTCGAACTGTGATCCTCAGATTTCAGCCTCTGAGCAGCTGGGATGACAGGCGTGAGCCACCGGCGCCCCGCTCCTTAGGTAACTTTAAAGCCCGGGTCAGAGTCGTGCCAAAGTCGGGTTGACGGGCGCCGGGGAGGTGAGCTACGGGGAGGACAGGCGCCAGGGCCCTCAGCCAGCTCAGGACGCTCTCCCCGACGGCACGGCGGCCGCCCTCCCGGACCCCCGGGGCTGTGCAGGGAGTGAGGGGAGGGGCGCTCGGCCGAGGCCCCGGCACCACGCCCACCTCGCCGCTGACCGCGCCTCTCTCCAGGGCTGGCGGCCACAGCGCACAGCTCAGGGTTCATGTCCTTCACCGTCGTTATCTCCAGAGCTCCGGCCATGTGGAGCCCAGCTCGGCTGGTTGCCTTCCAGAAACGCAAGGATTCTCTCCTCTGGAGAGGGGTGGCCAGGGGGGCGGGGAGCCCGGAACCCTACCCCGTGCCCTGTAGGAGGGGCTGCGGTCCCGAACCCTTATCCCCCCCCCCCCCCCCCCCCGTGCCTGTGGGAGGACAGGGCGGCGGGGCGCAACAGGACGCGTCACTCACCCTGTGTGCTGAGCTCAGGGAGTGCTGTCCGCGGTGGAAGCCCGTCTCTCTGGGGCCTGGGAGCTGGAGGAGGGGCGATGATCCCTATTGGATGGGGACGGGCAGCCCCATGGCTGGGCAGGGGTGGACCCTCAAATTCTGCCTGTGGCTTCCTTGGGCCCACTTTGGCTTCTGTAGAGAAGAGGGACTGCCGGGCCGCAAGCCCTGGCTACTGCTGCCAGTATTATTATGATTGATTGTTATTATTATTATTTGTTGATTGTGGGGCTTGAACTCTGGGCCTGGGTGCTGTTCCTCAGCTCTTCAGCTCAAGGCAAGTGCTCTGCCACTTGAGCCACTGTACCACTTCTGGTTTTCTGGTGGTTTATTGGAGATAAGAGTCTCCTGGACTTTCCTGCCTGGGCTGGCTTTGAACCGGGATCCTCAGATCTCAGCCTCCTGAGCAGCTGGGGTTACAGGTGGGAGCCACTGGCGCCTGGCTATTATTATTATTATTATTACTATTGTTTGCAGGACGGGGGTTGGGCCCGGGGCCTGTGCTTGCTAGGCGGGTGCTTTACCCCTTGGGCTTCTCTCCCAGCTGTCAACAGCTCATATTGTGCTCATTTTGCCCAGGGAGCCTCAGACTCCCAGAATCCTGCCATCTCCACTTCCTGAGCGGCTGACAGGGGTGCGTCACGCCACATGCACGCCTCTGTGCTGAGTTTGGGACACACCGGCTCTGTACCAGGGCTGAGCCCGGGGTGGCTGACCCTGACCAGGCATCTTCAGCAACCCGATAAAGAAGAGCATCAAGACCGGTGCTAGCAGCCAGATTTGAACCCAGGCCCCAATCTGGGCTGGAGGGCTGTCACCCGGCTGGGGGGAGGGGAAGGGGTGCAGGTTACCTGGGTACCTGGGCGGGGCTGGGCCGGCCCCTTGGGAGCTGCGTCTCTGGAGGCGCCGCCGCCAGACACCACGCGTGGCAGGCACTGCAAGGCAGACTCTGGCCTCCACCCGCATGTGGTAGAGGACGGGGTTCGGTTCATTTGGGGGACTTGGCGCTCCTTGGCCAGCTGGGGGTCCTCACGGGGGAGGTGGTGTCCTGCAGTGCCCGCAGGATCTTCTGCTGGGGGGGGGCGTGATGGGAGCCAGTCGTGAGGGGCGGGGAGCAGGTGAGGCTGGGAGGCTCAGGGAGGGGCCCCCGCCTCCCCAGACAATCGCCGTCGCCTCAGAGCCAAAGACCAGAAAGCTGGCGAGGGCACAGCCCCGGGCGCCGCGCTCCTGGCTGTGTGTGCTTGGGCGCAGTCCTTAACCTCTCTGGACCTCGCTTTGCCCATTTCTCCCAGGGGGTGGTGTGCATCCTTCAGGAGTGAATCCAGCTGAGCCTCCAGCCAGAGCCCCTCACCCCCAATCCTGGGCACTGCTGGCGCGCACGCCTGGCCTGGAAACGGGGTCAGGGCGGCCAGCGACCCCCAGCTCGCTCCCGTGCAGAGGAGAGAGAGGCCCACCGAGCACCGGCCCTGGGCCCAGGCCTGCTCTTTGGGGTCTTGGTGGAGGGGCGCCCTCGCCCTCACCCCTCCGCCCTGGCAGTTTTGCCTGGGAGGGGCAGGGCGGGAGGGGGCTCAGGGCAGAGGGCGCCCGTGGGCGGCTGCTGGGCACTGGGCCTCACCGCCGCCGCCCCACGTGACAAGCGCCCCTCAAGGACTGAGCTAGGTGTCAGGCACGTGTCAGGCAGCTCACCCCTGCGCCCTGGCTGGGGTCACCAGGGTGCCTAAACGCGGCTCAGAGACCGGCCAGGGCGCCATCCTGAGAATGGCCACCAGGTGGCGCCCGCCAACACCCCCACCCCCAAAAAACACACACACAGGGAGTCCAGGGGTCCTGACCCTGGGATGCAGGGCTGGATGCCCCTCCCTTCCCGATGACCCCATCCGGAAGCATCAAGACCCTCCCCAGCCTCTCCCCCAGGGACCTCTGAGTCGGGAGAGGCCTGGCCGGGGTCCCAAGAGGGACCACCACATTCAGCCTGGAATTCTCTCTGGTGTAGATGGCCTTGTTTTCCTTCTTGCAAGTAAAGACATTTCCAAGCTGATTTTTGAGCCCGGGGATTGTCTCCAGCCCAGACAGGGGTGGCTGGGACTGTGTAGGAGCATCTGTCTGTCCTTCCTGTAAGGGCCTGTGAGCAGTCCGATTTGGTGCACTGTTCTGGGTCCTTTATTGCATCATGTGTGGCTTCCAATGGCAGGTTGCCTCAGGTTCTGCACTGGCTACCAGGCACCAGCCCTCACACCTGCGTTACTTTGGTCTGGAGGGAGTGAAGGAGAGAAGGACAGCTGTCTCCCTTGTCAGCGTGCATTTCGCAAGTTCAACGTACTTCAAGGCAGGGAGCAGGCTCAGCCTTCCAGGTCGATGACGAGTCTATCAGAGGCTGCTTACCAGAGAGGTGCAGAGTTCAAGGCCAGCGCCTGCCTCCTCAGAACCGCCCGTCCAGCCCGAAAGGCCAGGGGCAGAGCCAGCCAGCAGGATGCGAGCCTCCTGCACCAGGAAGAGCCTAGGAGCCCCAGGACCTCCAAGACGGTGCCAGCTTTTCCATGGTTCGGGTTTTTCTGGAAACTCTCAGAAGGCTCGGCCCAAACCAGATAATAATCACACGTGTCCGATCTCAAGCCTTCCGGCTCCGCTCCAGCTTGTAAGAGAGACACATGGTTACCGTGCGCGGCCTGGTGAGCCCCAGCTCCTCTTCCTTGGGGGCCTGGGTTTTGTCAGGTGGCCCTGCTGGACATGTGGAGGCTGAGCTGTCCGCACAAGGGGCTCAGGTCAGAGACCCCAAAACCTGCTGGAGGGGACGCATCGCCAAGACTCGATGGAGGAACAAACATCCCAGCTGAGGGCTCCCGCCTGTCATCCCAGCTACTCAGGAGGCTGAGATCTGAGGATCCCGGTTCAAAGCCAGCCCAGGCAGGAAGGTCCCTGAGACTCTTATCTCCCATAAACCACCAGAAAACTGGAAGTGGCGCTGTGGCTCAGGTGGTAGAGCACTCGCCTTGAGCTGAAGAGCTGAGGGACAGCGCCCAGGCCCAGAGTTCAAGCCAATGATCAAACAATAAAAATAAAAATAAGTTATAAAAATCACTTTTTTTCTTGTGCTGAGTTCTGGGGCTGGAACCAGGGCCTTGCACTCCCTCTTGGCTTTTTTGTTTAAAGCTGGCACTTTGCCACTTGAGCCACAGCTCCAGTCAGGGTTTTTGGTGGTTAATTAGAGATAAGAGACTCACGGACTTTCTTGCCCAGGCTGGCTTTGAATTCTGAACTCAGATCTCAGCCTCTTGAGTATGACACTCAAAAGTTCATTTCTAAGCCGGCCCTGGAGGCCAGGCCCATGAGCCTGGCTCTCCAGGCTGTGGCAGAGGACCGTGAGTCCCAGGCCAGGCTGGCTGCATAGCGAGACCCTGTCTCAGGAGAAGAAAATCATTTGGAATGCGCCCACCGAGTTAGGCTAGATGCTCTCACAGACACATTTAATTATTTTGAGCTCAATAAAAAGCCTTTTAATGAGCTGAGAATCCCATCATGATTTTAGCCCTGGGCTCAGTTCTGAGGGGGGCGGGGAGCGGCAAGGGAGGAGGCCCCAGAGGGAGAGGACTGAGCAGCCAGCACCACAGAACCACATAATCTCAGCACCACAGGATCACATAATCTCAGCACCACAGAACCACATAACCTCAGCACCACAGGATCACATAATCACAGGGCCACAGAACCACATAATCTCAGCACCACAGGATCACATAATCACAGCACCACAGAACCACATAATCTCAGCACCACAGGATCACATAATCTCAGGGCCACAGGATCACATAGTCTCAGGGCCACAGGATCACATAATCTCAGCACCACAGAACCACATAATCTCAGTACCACAGGATCACATAATCTCAGCACCACAGAACCACATAATCTCAGCGCCACAGGATCACATAATCACAGGGCCACAGGATCACATAATCACAGGGCCACAGGATCACATAATCACAGGGCCACAGAACCACATAATCTCAGCACCACAGGATCACATAATCACAGGGGCACAGGATCACATAATCACAGGGCCACAGGATCACATAGTCTCAGGGCCACAGGATCACATAATCACAGGGCCACAGAACCACATAATCTCAGCACCACAGGATCACATAATCTCAGCACCATAGAACCACATAATCTCAGCACCACAGAACCACATAATCTTAGCACCACAGGATCACATAATCACAGGGCCACAGAACCACATAATCTCAGCACCACAGGATCACATAATCACAGGGGCACAGGATCACATAATCACAGGGCCACAGGATCACATAATCTCAGGGCCACAGGATCACATAGTCTCAGGGCCACAGGATCACATAATCTCATCACCACAGGATCACATAATCTCAGCACCACAGAACCACATAATCTCAGCACCACAGAACCACATAGTCTCAGGGCCACAGGATCACATAATCTCAGCGCCACAGGATCACATAATCACAGCACTCAGCACCACAGCACCACAGCACCCAGCACCACAGCACTCAGCACCACAGCACTCAGCACCACAGCACCCAGCACCACAGCACCGCAGCACTGCAGCACTCAGCACCACAGCACCACAGAATCACAGCACCCAGCACCACAGCACTCAGCACCACAGCACCACAGAATCACAGCACCCAGTACCCAGCACCACGGCAGCCACAGGAGTGAGCTGCACAGAAACAGGCTGATTTAAAAAATCATTTGTATGTTCAGATAAATTTTGTCCCACATCGTTTGACGACGAAGCTTTTGGTCATACTTTGCTTTATTTTTAGAAAAAGTTCTTTTGCTTTCAGAACAAAGTGCTGAACAAAGCCGCACCAGCTGGCACGGCCCCACGGGTTCTGCCCAGCGCCAGCGCCCACTTCTTCATGTCTGGAATGTTCTGTCTTGGCCATACCTGAGCCTGGAAGCTGAAGTCACTTCGGCCAATGCCAGCTGGGGTCAGGACTGGAGGGAGGGGGCAGCCCCGCCCCCCACTGCCGAGGAGCCCCCTCCCCGCAGGACGCCCGCACGCCCATGCAGCCTGAGGGCTGAGCCACGCGGTGCTGGGAAGAGCGAGGCAGGCGTGGCTGCTCCGGGGGAGCCCGGCTTCCTGCCCTCAGACGGGCGAGGGGTTCCTGCTGCTGAGGCTGAGGCCTCCTGCTATTCTTTCCCTTCGTGCCAGTACTGGGCCTTGAACTCAGACACTGGGTACTGTCTCTTAGCTTTTATACTCAAGGCTGGCGTTCTACCACTTGAGCCATACCTCCATTTTCAGCTTTTTGGTGATTCATTAGAGATACGAGTCTCATGGACATTCCTGCCCAGGCTGACCCTGAGCCTCTATCCTCAGACCTCAGCTTCCTGAGGAGCTAGGCTTACCGGCGTGAGCCCCCGCCAGAGAGGGGTTTCCACTGGGATCTCCAGGGCTGCCTGAACTAAACAGAGAGGTTGAGCACATTATTAAAGCTGCACAGCAGCCGCACACCCTTTCCTCCTCCACTGCCTGCAGGGAGAAGGGGGCAGGGCCACAGGGTGAGCAACCCACCTGAGAGGACAAAAGGAGAGGCCTGGCTCCAGAGCGGCGCCCTTTATTGGCAAGTGTTGCAGCTTTCCCGAATGTCACCGTGACCGCGCAGTGACGAGGGGACACGGCAAGCCGTCTCCCAGGCCCGGCGCCGCTGGCGTGTGCTGAGCTCCGGCCGCTGGCATGTGCTGAGGTCTGGCGCCGCTGGCGTGTGCTGAGCTCTGGCCGCTGGCGTGTGCTGAGTTCTGGGGTTAGCGCAGACTCGGCCAGACTGCACAGGAGAGTGCTCCGTCCAGCCCTGGGCTGCACAGCCAGCCGTGCTGAGCACTTCTGGCCGCCCTAGGGCCGGCGGAGGGGCAGAGGCCCTGGGAGCCACACGGATTCCAAGCTGGCATCCAAACAGGAAACACGGAAAGGCACACGCACCCTCCTCCCCCTCCCTTCCCTCCTCCTCCCCCTCCCCCTCCCCCTCCTCTTCCACCTCCTCCTCTCCCTCCCCTTCCCCTTCCTCCTCTTCTCCCTCCCCCCTCTCCCTTTCCCCTTCCTCCCCCCCCCCCTCACCGGGGCGGCCTTCCTTCTGCTGGGGGCAGATGTGCGATTCTGGCTCTAGATGCTGGAAACCACAGGCTGAAGCCCAGTCCTGGGCCCCCAGGATGGCACCCCGCCCCACCCAGCCCTGGCTCTGCTACGGAGCGAGCTGGCCTTAGCCTCAAACCTGGACCGCCCGGGACTCTGGAGAGAGGCTGGCACCCACGCGGACCTGGCCTTTCTCAGGAGACCAATCTTCCCCCAACGGCGGGAGGCGCTGAGCACCGGTGCGGCTGCTCCCTTCTCTGAACTTGGGCTGGAGCTGCAGACACCCCCAGGCCAGCCAGGCCCCCTCAGCCTCTCCCGGGACCCCAGTGAACGCTGCAGCGGCCCAGGCCCGGAGCGGCGTCCTGGGCCCCACGGGTCACAGGGCTTGAGCTCAGCCGGGCACCGGGCACCGTCCCTCGGCTTTTCCTCTCCAGCCTGGCCCAGCGCCGCTTCTGGCTTTTCGCTGGTCCGTTGGAGATCCGAGTCTCACAGGCTTTCCTACCAAGGTCTGGCTTTGCACCGCGGTCCTCCGAGCTCTGCCTCCTGGATCACAGCCAGGATCACAGGCACGAGCCAGCGGCCTTGGCCGGCCCTCCCGGACCCTCCCGCCAGCACCCACAGGGCACGACCTTCAAGGGGTGCCCCTGCCCTCAGGCCTGGGCAGCCTCCCCCCCTCCCCGCCCTCTTCACAGGCAGGACACACAGCTGCACCACTGGGCGTAAGACTCAAACCGCAGGGGGCCCTCCGGGCTGGGCCTGAGGTCCACAGACGGTCACACGCTGCTGGTGAGTGAAGGGAGGTGGGCAGGGCGGGGCGGGGCACTGCGACGTGGACACAGCAGCCGCCCTTTGTGGACAGGCCTCGGTGTGACCCTGTCCAGGAACACCTGGCCCCAGACAAGAGGGCACCTGACCCCCCCCCCCCCCCCCCAGGCAACAGACGCTTTCCACACAGGGCAGACACGGAGGGCGCCCAGGCCAGGGGACCCCGCAGCGGCCACAGCAAACCCTACTGTTTTCTTAGCTGGCTTCGAGATGCAGTCCTCACATCCCAGCCTCCTGAGTCGCTAGGATGACAGGCGTGCGCACGGGCACCCGGCCCTGAGAACCCTGTTTAGAAGCGTGGAGAGCAGGTGTGCGCGGGAAGCTCGGGGCCGGCCAAGCTGCAGAGCAAGTAGGTTCCAGCCTGGGCTACCGGAGACTAGAAGAATCCACATCCACCCGCAGAGGCCCGCGGGCAAGCTTTCAAAACGGGCTGATTTTCAGGGAAGAGGCCGCTTAGCGCGCTCACTAGCACTCAGGTGAGTCAGATGCCTCTGGCACAGGAGTGGTGGCAGGTGGCTCCCCGCTGCCCCTTGCCGACCCCACCTGCCACTGGCAGGGTGCCTGAGTGCACCCCCAGCTCGGGGCCTGCTAACGAGACCCGAGCTGAGGGCTGCCGCGTTGCTATGGAAACACTGATAAACAAACATCCCCAAACCGAACCATTTGCAGGTGGGAAGGAACGTGGACGCCTGGGAGAAGGGGTGCATGGCCTGGCTTTTCTCTTCTCCCAAGGGAACCCCTCTTTGGATTCTGGGAGCGACCCCGGCTCCTCCATGGCCTCTTGGGCCGGGGGGGGGGGGCACCTGTTTCTCTGTTACATACAATGAAAGATGAGGCTGTGGTGAGACCAAATTCTAACACCTGGGCCCTGTGCCGAGGGCACTGAGTGCCACCCAGGCAGCCTGCTCTGGCCAGAGCCACCGTGCCCACGCCCTGCGGCCCCCGCCTGGCCAGGGCGTGGGGCCGGCAGTGCCCACTTACCCAGCAGGCTCTCCTAGCTTATCCAAGAGGAAGAAAAACGAAGACTCCTTCAAGAAGAGTTTATTTTCATTTGCGAAAAGGCAAAAACAAAAACAAAACAAAACAAAACAAAAAAAACCCCACCCCAAAACCACCTCCAGGAGGCTGGTGCCTCAGAGGGCTTCGCGCTTCTTTTTGCCCACAATCCGAGGGTCCCCCTGGTCCAGTGGGGAAATGTGTCCCCTCTCGGGAATGTGTACTGTGCAGGACGGGGTGCCCTTCTGCCAGGGCCTCTCCAGACCGAGGGGATGGGGGACGGGGGATGGGGGACGGAGGGTAGGGAGGAGGACGGGGGAGGGGGAGGGGGACGGGGGAGAGATGA
>NW_024871552.1:7500-55499 GCF_019054845.1 Dipodomys spectabilis
AACACTCACCGTCACCCTAACACTCAACCTAACCCAAACCCTCACCCACACCCTAACCATCACACTCACCCGAACCCTAAACCTTACCCTAACCCTAAACCTCACCCTAAACATCACCCTAACCCTAACCTTCACCCTCACCCTCACCCTCACAATAAACATCAACTTAACCCTACATCTCAGCCTAACCCTAACCCTCTACCTGACCCTAAACCTCACCCTGACCCTCACCCTAACCCTAACCCTAACCCTAACCCTCACCGTAAACCTTACCCTTAACCTAACCCTCAACCTAAACCTAACCCTCACCCTAAACCTAACCCTCACACTAACCTTAACCCTAACCCTCACCCTCACCCTCTCAATACCCCTAACCCTAACCCTAATCTTAACACTGACCCTCACCCTCACCCTAACCCTAACCCTAACCCTTAACCTCACTCTCACCTTAACCCTCACATTCACCCTAAACCTCACCCTAACCCTACGCCTACCCCTCTCCCTAACCCTCACATTAACGCTAACCCTAACCCTAACCCCAACCCTAACCCTACCCCTAACTCTCAACCTCACACTAACCCTAAACCTAACCTTCACCCTCACCCTAACCCTAATCCTCACCCACACCCTAACCCTCAAACTCACCTGAAGCCTCTCCCTCACCCGAACCCTCATCCTCACCCTAAATCTCACCCTAAACATCACCCAAACCCTAACCCTCACCCTAACCCTAAACTTAACCCTCATCCTCACCCTAACCCTCACCCTAACCCTTATCCTCACCCTAACCCTAACCCTAACCCTAACCCTAACCCTAACCCTAACCTTAACCATAACCTTCACCCTCACCCTCACCCTAAAACTAAACCTAACCCTAACCCTCACCCTCACCCTCTCCCTCACGCTCACCCTAACCTTCACCCTCACCCTAAATATCACCCTAACCCTAACCCTCACCCTAATCCTACACCTCAACCTAATCCTCACCCTCCCCTAACACTCACTCTAACCCTAATCCTCACCCTAACCCTAACGCTCACAATAACCCTAACCCTCACCCTCACTTTCACCCTCACTCTCAGCGTAACACTAACCCTAACCCTAATCCTAACCCTAACCCTAAACCTCACCCTAACCCTAACCCAAACCATCACCCTCAACCTCACCCTCCCCCGCACCCTCAACCTAACCCTCACCCTCACACTCACCCTCACACTAACCCTCAAACTTACCTTAAATATTTCCCTAAACCTAACCCTCACCCTAACCCTAACGCTAAACCTAAACCTCACCCTCACCCTAACCCTAACCCTAACCCTTATCCTCACACTAACCCTAACCCTAACCCTAACCTTCACCCTAACCCTATCCCGACACCTCAACCTAATTCTCACCCTAACCCTAACCCTAACCCTAACCCTCACCCTAATCCTAACCCTAAACATAACCCTCACCCTCACCCTAACCCTCACCGTCACCCTAACACTCACCCTAACCCTAACACTCAACCACACCCTAACCTTCACCCTCACCTGAACCCTCACACTCACGCGAACACTAACCCTCACCCTAAAACTCACCCTCACAATAAACATCAACCTAACCCTAACTCTCACCCTAACACTAACCTTAACCCTCACCCTAACCCTAACCCTCAACCTAACCCTAACCCTCATCCTGACCCTCATCCTACCCCTAACCCTAACCCTCACCCTAAACTTACCCTAACACTAAACCTCACCTTAAACCTAACCCTAACCCTAACACTAACCCTCACACTAAACCTAACCCTAACACTCACCCTCACCCTCAACCTCACTCTCATCCTATCCCTAACCTTAATCGTAATGCTAACCCTAATCCTCAACATCACACTAACCTAACCCTGACCCTCACCCTAACCCTAACCCTAAACCTCACGCTCACCCAAACCTACACCCTCCCCTTAACCCTCACCCTCACACTAACCCTAAACCTAACCCTCACCCTCACCCTCTCCCTCACCCTAACCCTCACCCTAACCTTAACCCCCCACCATAACCCTAACCCTAACCCTCATCATCACCCTAACCTTAACTCTAACCCTAACCCTGACCCTAATCCTCACACTAACACTCACGCAAATCCTAACCCTCTCTCTCACCTTAACCTTCACCCTAATGTTTACCCTCACCCTAACCTTAATCCTAACCCTCACACTAAACCTAACCCTTTGTTTAGGTAAGGGTTAGGGTTAGGGTTAGTGTGAGTATTAGGGTTAAGGTTAGGGATAGGGTGAGGGTTAGGGTTAGGTTTTGGTAGAAGGTGAGGGTTAGGGTAATGTTTAGGCTGAAGGTGAGTGTTAGTGTGAAGGTGAGCTTTCGGGTGAGGGTTAGGTTTACGGTTAGAGTTAGGGTGAGGGCAAGTATGAGGGTGAGAATTTGGGTTAGGTTTAGGGTGAGGGTTAGGGTTAGGGTTAGGGTTAGGGTGAAGTTGAGGTTTAGGATTAGGGTTAGGGTTAGGGTGAGAGTGAAGGTGAGGGTGAGGGTGAGGGTGAGGTTTCGGGTTAGGGTTAGGTTTATGGTGAGGATGAGAGTGAGGGTTAGGGTTAGGATTAGGATTAGGGTTAGGGTTAAGCTGAGGGTGGGAGTGAGGGTGAGGGGGAGGGTTAGGGTTAAGGTTAGTGTTTGGGTTAGGGGTAGGGTTAGGGTTAGAGTTAGGGTGAGGGTGTGGGTGAGGGTGAGGGATAAGGTTAGGTTTAGGTTTTGGGTGAGGGTGAGGATTAGGGTTATGATTAGGGGTAGGGGTAGGGTTAGGGATAGGGTTAGGCTGAGGGTGAAGGTGAGATTCAGGGTTAGGGTTAGGTTGAGGTTTAAGTTTAGGGTGAGGGCTAGTATGAGGGTGAGGGTTAGGGTGAGGGTGAGGATGAGTGTGAGGGTTAGGGTTAGGGTGAGTGTTAGGTTTTGGCTACCGTGATGGTTGGATTAGAGTGATGTTTAGGGTGAGGGTGAAGGTTAGGGTGAGGGTGAGGGTTCGGGTGAGTGTTAGGGTTAGGGTGAGAGTTAGGGGAAAGGATAAGTTGAGGGTGAGGGTTAGGGTTAGTGTTAGGGTGATGTTTATAGTTAGTGTGAGGGTTAGGGTGAGCGTGAAGGTAAGGTTTAGGTTAAGGGTTAGTGTGAAGGGTAAGTTTAGGGTGATTCTGAGGGCTAGGGTTAGGGTGATGTTTAGGATAAGGTTGAGGGTTAGGGTGAGGGTTCGTGTTCGGGTGCGGGTTAGGGTTACATTTAGAGTTAGGGTTAGGGCTAGGGTGAGGGTGAGGGTTAGTGTTAGGGTTAGGATTAGGGTTAGGGTAAGGGTTATGCTTAGGGTGAGGGTGAGGGTGAGCATTAGGGTGAAGGTTCGGGTAAGGGTTCTGGTGAGGGTTAGGGTTACGGTTAGTGTGAGGATTAGGGTGAGGTTTAGGGTTAGGGTGAGTGTGAGCTTAAGTGGAGGTTTAGTGTTAGGTTTAGGGTTAGGGTGAGGGTTAGGGTCAGGGTGAGAGTTAGAGTTAGGCTTAGGTTGAGGTTTAGGATCAGGGTGAGTGCTAGGGTTAGGGTGAGTGTTAGGGTTAGGGTGAGGGTTAGGTTTAGGATTAAGGTTAGGGTGAGAGCTTGGGTGAATGTGAGGGTTAGTGTGAGGGTGAGGGAAAGATTGAGGCTTAGGGTGAGGGTTAGGGTTAGGGTGAGTTTTAGGCTGAGGGGTAGGGTTAGGGTTAGTTTCGGCTGAGTATGAGAATGAGGATTAGGTTTAGGATAAGTATTAGGTTTAGGGTTAGGCTGAGGTTGAGGGAGAGGCGGAGGGTTAGGGTTAGGGTTAGGGTGAGGTTTAGGGTTAGGTTTAGTGTTAGGGTTATTGTTAGGGTTAGGGGGAGGAGGAGGAGGAAGGGGATGTTTAGGGTTATGGTTAGTTTTAGGGTGAGGTTGAGAGTCATGGTTAGTGTTAGGATTAGGATTAGGGTTAGTGTTAGGCCGAGGGTGAGGGGAAGGGGGAGGGGGAAGGTTAGGGTGACATTGAGGGTTAGGGTGAGGGTTAGGGTTAGGGTTAGGGTTAGGGTTAGTGTAAGGCTTAGGGTTAGGGTTAGAGTTAGGGTTAGGGTGAGGTTTAGGGTTAGGTTTAGTGTTAGGGTTAGGGTTAGAGTTAAGGTTAGGATGAGGGTTAGTGTTAAGCTTAGGATTAGGGTTAGGGTGAGAGTAAGGTTTAGGGTGAGGTTTAGGGTGAGGGTGCGGTTTAGGGTTAACGTTAGGGTTAGGGTGAGTGTTAGGGTGAGGGTTAGGTTTAGGGTTACGGTTAGGGTAAGAGTGAAGTTTAGGATTAGGATTAGGGTGAGGGCTAGGGTTAGGGTGAGTATTAGGGTTGGGTTATGGTTAGAGTTAGGGTGAGGTGAGGGTGAGGGTTAGGGTTAAGATTAGGGTTAGGTTAGGGTTAGACTTAGGGTGAGGATGAGGGTGAGGGTGTGGGTTTGGGTTAGGGTGAGGGTTAGGGTTAGAGTTACAGTTAGGGTGAATGTGAGGGAGGGTTAGGTTTGGGTGAGGGTTAGAGTTATAATGAGAGTTAGGGTTGAGTACGGGTTAGAGTTTGTGTTAGGGTGAGGGTGAGGGTTAGGTTTAGGATTAGGGTTAGGGTTAGGGTTAGACTGAGATTGAGGTTGAGGGTTAGGGTGACGGTTAGGTTTAGGGTTAGGTCTAGGTTTAGGGTGAGGGTTAGGTTTAGGGTTAGGGTTAGGCTTAAAATTAGGTTGAGGGTGAGGGTGAGGGTTAGGGTTAGGATTAGGTTTAGGGTTAGGTTTAGGCTGAGGGTGAGGGTGAGGGTGAGGGTTAGGGTTAGTGTTGGGGTGAGGATTCGTGTGAGGATTAGATTTAGGGTTAGTTTGAGGGTTATGGTGAGGGTTATGATTAGTGTTAGGGTTAGGGTGAGGGTCAGGGTGAGGGTAAGTGTTAACGTGAGGTTTAGTTTGAGGGTGAGGGATAGCGTTAAGTTTAGGGTGAGAAGTAGTGTGAGGGTTAGGGTGAGGGTCAGCGTTAAGTTGAGGTTTAGGGTTAGGGTTAGGGTTAGGGTGATGTTTAGGGTCAGGGTGAGGGTTAGGGCTAGGGTTAGGGGAGGGTTAGGTTTAGGGGTACGGTTAGGGTGAGGGCTAGGATGAGGGTGAGGTTTAGGGTTAGGGTTACTGTTAGGGATAGGGTGAGGATTAGGGTTAGGGTTATGGTTAGGATGAGAGTTAGGCTGAGAGGTAGGGTTAGGGTTAGGGTGAGGGTTAGGTTTAGTGTGAGAGTTAGGGCTAGGTTTAATATTAGTGTTAGGGTGAGGGTTAGGGTTAGGGTTAGGGTTATTCCTATTGTTAGGGTTAGGTTGCGGCTGAAGGTGAGGGTAAGGGTGAGGGTGAGGGTGAGGTTTAGGCTTAGGGTTAGGTTTAGGGTGAGGGTAGTGAGGGTGATGGGGAGGGTTAGGGTTAGGGTTGGGGTTAGGATGAGGGTTAGGGTTAGGGTTATTTTTAGTGTTAGGTTGTGGTGGAGGGGGAGGGGGAGCGGGAGAGGGAGGGGCAGATTTAGGGTTAGGGTTAGGTTTAGTTTGAGGATGAGAGTGAGTGTTAGGTTTAGGATTAGGATTACGGTTAGGGTTAGACTGAGGTTGTGGGGGAGTGGGAGGGGGAGGGTTAGGTTTAGGGTTAGGGTTATGGTGAGGGTGTGGGTTCGGGTTAGTGTGAGTGTTAGGGTTAGAGTTAAGGTGAGGGATAAGTTTAGGGTGAGGGTGTGGGTTCGGGTTAGTGTGAGTGTTAGGGTTAGGGTTAGGATGAGGGAAAAGTTTAGGGTGAGGTTGTGGGTTCAGGTTAGTGTGAGTGTTAGGGTTAGGGTTAGGGTGACGGAAAAGTTTAGGGTGAGGGTTAGGGTGAGCATGAGTATTAGGCTTAAGATTAGGGTTAGGATTAAAGTGTTGTTGAGGGTGAGGGTTAGGGTTATTTTGAGGTTTACTGTTAGGGTGAAGGTTAGTGTTACGGTTAGAGTTAGGATGAGGGTGTGGGTGAGTGTGAGTGTTAGGGTTAGGTTTAGGGTTTGGGTGAGGCTGAGGGTGAGGTTTAGTGTTAGGTTTAGTGTTAGGGTTAGAGTTAGAGTTAGTCTGAGGATGAGGGTGAGGTTGAGGTCTAGGGTTAGGGTTAAGATTAGGTTTAGTGTTAGGGTTAGAGTTAGAGTTAGGCTGAGGGTGATTGTGAGGTTGAGGTTTAAGGTTAGGGTTAGAGTTAGGGTGAGCACTAGGGTGAGGGTGAGGGTTAGGGTTAGGGTTAGGGACAGGGTGAGATTTAATATTAGGTTTAATGTTAGTGTGAGGGTAAGGGTTAGGGTGAGGCTTAGGGTTAGGTTTAGGTTTAGGGTGAGGGTGAGGGTTAGGGTTAGTGTGAGGATTAAGGTTAGTATTAGGGTAAGGGTGAGGGGTAAGGGTTAGGGTGAGGGTTTGTGTGAGGGGGAGGGTTAGGGATAGGGTTAGGATTAGTGTGTGGGTGAGGGTGAGGTTTAGGTTTAGGGGGCGGGTTAGGGTTATGGTTAGGGTTAGGGTGAGGGTGTGGGTGAGGGTGAGGCTTAGGGATAAGACTAGGGTTAGGGTGATGGTGAGGTTGAGGGTTATGTATAGGGTTAGGCTTACGGTTAGGGTGAGGGCTAGGGTTAGGATTGGGGTTAGGGTTAGAGTTAGGGTGACGGTGAGGTTGAGGGTGAACGTAAGGGTTATTTTGAGCTTTAGTTTGAGGGTTCGGTTAGGGTTAGGGTGATGGTTAGGTTTAGGATGAGGGTTAGATTTAGAGTTAGGGTTAGGGTGAGGGTTAGGTTAAGGTTAGGGTTAGGGTGAGGGTTAGCCTGAGGGTTAAGTTTAGGATTACTGTTAGGGTTAGGGTTAGGCTTAGGGTGAGTTTGAGGGCTAGGGTGAGGGTGAGGGTTAGGGTTAGGTTTAAGGTGAGGGTTAAGGTTAGGGTGAGGGATAGGGTGACAGTGAGGGTTAGGTTTAGGTTGCGGGTGAGGTTGGGGGTTAGTGTTTGGATTAGGGTTAGGGCTAGGATTAGGCTGAGGGTTAGCGTGAGGGTGATGGTGAGGGTTAGTGTTAGTGTTAGGGTGAGGGTTAGTTTTATTGTGAGTGTTAGGGTGAGGATTTGGGTAAGGGTTAGGTGAGGGTGAGGGTTAGGGTTAGGGTTTGGGTTAGGGTGAGGGTTATGGTTAGGGTTAGGGTTAAGTTTATGGTTAGGTTTAGGGTGGGAGTTAGGGTTAATGTTAGGGTTAGGTTTAGGGTAAGGGCTAGGGTGAGGGTGAGGGTTAGGGTTAGGGTGAGGTTTACGGTTAGGTTGACGGTTAGGGTTAGGGTTAGGATTAGGGTTAGTGTGTGGGCTAGGGTGAGGGTGAGGGTTAGGATTAGGCTTAGGGTTAGGGTGAGGTTCATGGTTAGGTTTAGGGTTAGGTGACGGGTAGGGTTAGGGATAGAGTGAGGGTTAGGTTTAGTGTGAAGGTTATGGTTAGGGATAGGTTAGGGTGAGGGTAAGGGTTAGGATGAAGGTAGGGTGAGAGTGAGGTTTAGGGTAAGCATGAGTGTTAGGGTGAGGGTTAGAGCGAGGGTTAAAGTTAGGGTTAGGGTGATGTTTAGGGTTCGTATTAGTGTTAGGGTGAGGGTTAGGTTGAGGGGTATAGTTAGGGTTAGGGTGAGGGTTAGGATTGCTGTGAGGATTAGGGTTAGGTTTAGGAGTAGAGTGAGGGTAAGGGTTAGGGTGAGGTTTAGGGTGAGGTTTAGGTTTAGGGTTAGAGTTAGGTTAGGTTGAGATTTAGGGTGAGTTTTAGAGTTAGGGTGAGGGTGAGGTGAGGAATAGGGTTACAATTAGGGTTAGGGTTAGGGTTAGGCTGAGGGTGAGGTTTAGGGTTTAGTTTAGGGTTAGGTTTAGGGTGAGGTTTTGGGTTAATGTTAGGGTTAGGTTTAGGGTAAGGGTTAGGGTTAAGGTGAGGGTTAGGGTTAGGTTTAAGGTTAGGGTGAGGTTGAGGGTTAGGGTTGGGGTTACGGTTAGGGTGAGGGTGAGGTTGAGGCTTAAGGTTAGGATTACGTTTTGGGTTAGGGTTAGGCTGAGGGTGAGGGTGAGGTTTAGGTTTAGGTTTAAGTTTAGGTTGAGTGTTAGGGTGAGGGGTAGGTTTACAGTTAGGGTGAGGGTGAGGGTTAGGGTTAGGTTGAGTGTTAGGGTGAAGGGTTGGGTTAGGGTAAGTGTGAGCCTTAGTGTTAGTGTGAGGGTTAGGGTTAGGGTTACGGTTAGGGTTACTGTGAGCGTAAGGGTAAGGCTGAGGGTTAGGATGAGGGTGAGAGTTAGGGACAGGGTTAGGGTGAGGGTGACTGTTAGGGTGAGGATGATGGTTAGGTTGAGGGTTAGGGTTAGGGTGAGGGTTAGGGTTATTTGTAGGGTTAGGTTGAGGGTGAGGGTTAGGTTTAGGTTAAGGATTAGGGTGAGGGGTAGGGTCAGGGTTAGGGTTAGGGTTTTGGTTAGGGTTAATGTGATGGTGAGGGATAGGGTTAGGGTTAGGGTGAATGTGAGGGTGAGTTTTAGGGATAGGTTTAGTGTTAGGGTGAGGGTGAGTATTAGGTTTAGGATTAGAGTTAGGGTTAGGGTTAGGGTTAGGGGAGGGTTAGTGTGAGGGTTAAGGTTAGGATTAGGTTTAGGGTTAGGGTGAGGGTAATGGTTAGGGTGAGGGTTAGAGTGAGGGTGAGGGTTAGGTTAAGGTTTAGGTTTAGGATTAAGGTCATGGTGAGGGTGAGGGTTAATGTTAGTGTGAGGGTTAGGCTGAGGGGTAGGGTTAGGGTTAGGGTGAGGGTAGGGTTGAGGGTTTTGGTTACGTGAGGGTTAGGTTTAGGGTTAGGGAGAGGATTAGGTTTTGGGTGAGGGTTAGGGTGAGGGTAAGTGTTAGGGTTTGGGTGTGGGTTAGTATTAGAGTGGAGCTGAGGGCGAGGGTTTGATTAGGTAAGGGTTAGGATTAGGGTTAGGGTGAGGGTAAGGGTTAGGTTGAGGGCTAGGATGAAGGTGAGTTTAAGGGTTAGCGTGCGTGTTAGGGTTTCGGTTAGGGTGAGGGTTAAGATGAGGCTGAGGATCAGGGTGAGGATAGAGTTAGGGTGAGGGTTAGCGTTAGGGTTAGGGTTAGGGTGAGGGCTAGGTTGAGGGTGAGGCTTAAGGTGAGGATGAGGGTGAGGGTGCGTGTTGGGGTGTGGGTTAGGGTTAGGGTTAGGGTCAGGGTTACAATTAGGGTGAGGGATAGGGTAAGTTTTAGGGTGAGGTTGAGGCTGAGGCTGAGTTTTAAAGTGAGGGTGAGGGTGAGGGTGAGGGTGAGGGTTAGGGATCGGATTAGGTTTAAGTTGAGGGTGAGTTTGAGGTTTAGAGTTAGGCTGAGGGTGCAGGTTAGGGTTAGTTTTAGGTTGAGAGTTAGAGTTAGGGTTAGGGTGAGAGTGAGGGTTAGTGTTAGAGTTAGTGTGAGGGTTAGGGTGAGGATGAGGTTAAGGTTTAGGTTGAGGGTTCGGGTGAGGGGGAGGGTTAGGGTTAGGGTTAGGGTTAGAGTGAGGGTTACCTTGAGGGTTAGGGTTAGGCTGAGGGTGAGCGTCAGGGTGAGGGTGAGTGTTAGTGTTAGGGTTAGGCTGAGGTTTAGGTTTATTGTGAGGGTTAGGGTGAGGATGACGGTAAGGATTACATTGAGGGTTAGGGTGGGGGGGAGGTTTAGGGTTAGGATTAGATTTAGGGTGAGGCTTAGGGTTAGGGTTAAGTTTAGGTTTAGGTATAGGGTGAGGGTTAGGTTTAATGTTAGGGTTAGGTTTAGGGTAATGGTTAGTGTTAGGTTTCGGTTTAGCATTAGGGTGAGGGGTAGGGTTAGGATTAGTGTGAGCCTTACTGTTAGTGTGAGGGTTAGGGTTAGGTTTAGGGTTACCATGAGGGTAAGGGTAAGGGTGAGGGTTAGGATGAGGGTGAGGTTTAGGGATAGGGTTAGGGCGAGGGTGAGTGTTAGGGTAAGGATGAGGGTTAGGTTTAGGGTTAGGGTGAGGGTTTGGGCTAGGATGAGGGTTAGGGTTAGGTTTAGTGTTATGGTGAGGGTGAGGATTTTGGTTAGGTTAAGTGTTAGGGTGAGGGGTAGGGTGAGGGGTAGGGTTAGGGTTTTGGTTAGGGTAGGGTGAGGGTGAGGGTTAGGTTATGGTTAGGGTGAGTGTGTGGGTGTTTTAGGGATAGGTTTTAGGTTAGGGTGTGGGTGAGGGTTAGGTTTAGGATTGGTGTTATGGTTAGGCTTAGGCTTAGCGTTAAGGTGAATGTTAGGATTAGGGTTAGCTTGAGGGTTAGTTTTAGGGTTAGGGTGCTGGTTAGGGTTAGGGTGATGTTTAGTGTGAGGGTGAGTTTTAGCGTGAAGGTGCGTGTTCGGGTGAGGTTTAGGGTTTGGGTGAGGGTCAGGGTGAGTGTTAGGGTGAGGGAGAGGGTTAGGGTTAGGTTTAGGGTTGTTGTTAGGGTTAGGGTTTGGTTGAGTGTTAGGGTTAGGGTTATGGTTAGGGTTAGGGTAGGGTGAGGGTAAGGTTTAGGGTGAGGGTTAGGAATAGGCTGAGGGTGAGGATGAGGATGAGGGTTTAGGGTTGAGTGTAAGGGTTAGGGTTAGGTTTAGGATGAGGGTTAGGGTGAGGTGTAGGATTAGGGTTAAGGTGAGGGTGAGGGCTAGGGTGAGGGTTAGGCTTAGGGTTAGGGTGAGTGTTAGGGTTAGTGTTAGGTTTAGGATGAGGGTTAGGGCGAGTGGTAGGGTTAGGGTTACCGTGAGGGTAAGTGTAATTGTGAGGGTTAGGATGAGGGTGAGCTTTAGGGTTAGTTAGGTTTAGGGTATGGGTTAGGCTGAGGGCTAGGGTGAGGGTTACTATTAGGCTCAGGGTGAGGGTGAGGGTGAGGTTTAGGGTTGGGTCTAAAATTAGTGTGTTAGGGTTAGGGTTAAGTTTAGGATGAGGTTTAGGGTGAGAGTTAGGATTAGGGTTAGGTTGAGGGTGAGGGTGAGGGTGAGGGTGAGGTTTAGGGTGAGGGTGCGGGTTAGGGTTAGGTTTAGGGTGAGGGTAAGGATTAAGGTGAGGTTTAGGGAGAGGTTTAGGGTTAGAGTTCGAGTTAGGGTTAGGTTGAGTGTTCCAGTGAGTTTTACAGTTAGGGTGAGGGTGAGGGTTAGGGTTAGGGTTAGGATTAGTGTTAAATTTAGTGTTTGGGTGAGTGTTAGGGTTAGGGCGAGGGTTAGGGTAGGGTGAAGGTAAGGTTTAGGGTTAGGGCTAGGGTTAGGCTGAGGGTGAGGGTGAGGGTGAGGGTTAGGGTTAGGTTGAGGGTAAGGGTGAGTGTAAGGGTTAAGGTTAGGGTTAGGATGAGGTTTATTGTGAAGTGTAGGATTAATGTTAAGGGTGAGGGTGAGGGTGATTTTGAGGGTGAGGTTTAGGGTTAGGCTTAGGATTAGTGTGTTTTAAGGTTAGGTTTAGGGTTAGGATGAGGTTTAGGGTGAGGGGTAGGGTTAGGGTTAGGTTGAGGGTAAGGGTGAGGGTGTTGTTTAGGGTTAGGGTGAGGGTTAGGGTTAGGATTAGGGTTAGGGTTAGGGGGAGTGTGAGGGCTAGGGTTATGTTTAGGATGATGGTTAGTGTGAGGGGTAGGGTTAGGGTTAGGGTTAGGTTGAGGATTAGGGTTAGGTTTAGGCTTAGGCTGAGGGTAGGGTGAGGGTGAGGGTGAGGGTGAGGGTTAGGGTGTCGGTGAGGGTTAGGGTAGGATGAGGGTTAAGATGAGGGTGAGGGTTAGGGTGAGGGTGAGCGTTAGGGTTAGGGTTAGAGTTAGGGTTAGGGGGAGTGTGAGGGCTAGGGTTATGTTTAGGATGATGGTTAGTGTGAGGGGTATGGTTAGGGTTAGGGTTAGGCTGAGGATTAGGGTTAGGTTTAGGCTTAGGCTGAGGGTAGGGTGAGGGTGAGGGTGAGGGTAAGGGTTAGGGTGTCGGTGAGGGTTAGGGTAGGATGAGGGTTAAGATGACGGTGAGGGTTAGGGTGAGGGTGAGGGTTAGGGTTAGGGTTAGGGTTCTGGTTAGGCTTAGGGTGATGTTTAGGGTGAGGCTGAGCGTTTGTGTGAGGGTGAGGGTTAGGGTGTGGGTGACGGTTAGGGTGAGGGTGAGTGTGAGGGTGAGGGTGAGGCTTAGGGTTAGGTTTAGGGTTAGTGTTATGGTTAGGGTTAGGGTTAGGGTAGGTTGAGGGTAAGGTTTAGGGTGAGGGTTAGGGTTAGGCTGAGGGTGAGGTTGAGGGTGAGGGTTAGGGTTATGTTTAGGGTTAGGGTGAGTGTAAGGGTTGGGGTTAGGGTTAGGATGAGGGTTAGGTTGAGGTGTGGGATTAGGGTTAGGGTTAGGTTTAGGGTTAGGGTTAGGGTGAGTGTTAGGGTGAGTGTTAGGTTTAGGATGAGGTTTAGGGCGAGGGGTAGGGTTAGGGTTAGTGTGTGGTGTAGGGTTAGAGTGAGGGTTAGGGTTAGTGTTAGGGTTACCGTGAGTTTAAGTGAAATGGTGAGGTTTAGTATGATGGTGAGGGTTAGGGTTAGGTTTAGGGTTAGGGTGAGGCGTAGGGTGAGGTTTAGGATTAGGGTTATCTTTAGGGTAGGGTGAAGGTTAGGGTTAGGCTTAAGGTTAGTGTCAGGGTGAGGGTTAGGGTTAGTGTTAGGGTTAGGGGTTGGTTGAGTGTTAAGGTGAGGGTTTGGGTTATGGTTAGGGTTAAGGTGAACATGAGGGTTAGGGTGAGGCTTAGTGTTAGTTTTAGGGATAGGTTTGGGTTAGGCTGCGGGCTAGGGTGAGGGTGAAGGTTAGGGTGAGGGTGAGGGTGAGGGATAAGGTGTCGGTGAGGGTTAGGGTAGTTGTGAGGGTTAGGGTGAGGTTTAGTGTTAGGCTGAGTTTGAGGGTGAGGGTGAGGTTTAGTGTTAGGTTTAGGATTACTTTGAGTGCTAGGGTTAGAGTTAGGTTTAGGATGAGGTTTAGGGTGGTTAGGGTTAGGGTTAGGTTGAGGGTGAGGGTGAGGGTGAGGTTTAGGGTTAAGGTGGGGGTTAGGGTTAGGGTAAGGGTGAGGGTGAGGGTTAGGGTTAGGTTTAGGATGAGGATTAGGATGATGGGTAGGATTAGGGTTAGTGTGAGTGTTAGGGCTAGTTTGAGGGTTAGGTTTAGGGTTAGGCTTCGGGTGAGGTTTAGGGTTAGGGTTAGGCTGAGGGTAGGGTGAGGGTGAGCGTTAGGGTGAGGGTAAGGGTGAGCGTGAGGGTTAGGCTGTCGGTGAGGGTTAGGGTAGGGTGAGGGTTAGGGTGACGGTGAGGGTTAGGGTGAGGGTTAGGGTTAGGGTTAGGGTGAGGGTTAGTTTTACGGTTAGGGTGAAGATGAGGGTTCAGTTTAGGATTAGTGTTAGGGTTAGGGTTAGGCTTAGGTTGAGGTTGAGGGGAAGGGTGAGGGTTTGGGTTCGGGTTAGGGTGAGAGTGAGGTTTACGGTAAGGGGTAGTGTTAGGATGAAGAGTAGGGTTAGGGTTAGGGTGAGGGTGAGTGTTTCGGTTATGTAAGGATTAGGTTTAGGGTTACGGACAGGATTAGGGTTTGGGTGAGAGTTAGGGTGAGGGTAAGTATTAGGGCTTGGGTGAGGGTTTGGATTAAGGTGATGCTGAGGGTGAGGGTTTTGTTTAGGTAGGAATTAGGGTTAGGGTAAGGGTTAGGGTTAGATTTAGGTATAGGTTGAGGGTTAGCGTGAGGGGTAGTGTTAGGGTTAGGGTGAGGGTTAGGGTTAGTGTGTGGGTTAGGTTTAGGGATAGGATTATGGTTAGGGTGAGGGTAAGGGTAGGGTGAGGGTAGGATGAGGGTGAGGCTTAGGGTTAACGTTAGGGTTGGGGTGTCGGTTAGGGTGAGGGTTAGGGTTAGGTTTAGGGTGAAGGTGAGGGTGACGGTTAGGGTTAAGGTGAGGATGAGAGTTAGGTTTATGGTTAGCTTTAGGATGAGCGTTAGGATTAGGGTGAGGGTTAGGGTTAGGTTTAGTGTTAGGGTGAGGGTTAGGGTTAGGGTTTGAGTAAGGGTGAGGGTGAGGCTGAAGCTTAGAATTAGGATTAGGGTTTGAGTTAGGGTTAGGCTGAGGGTGAGGGCGAGGGTTAGGGTTAGCGTGAGCGTTAGGGTTAGGGTTAGGTTTAGGTTGAGTGTTAGGGTTAGGTTGAATGTTAGGGTGAGGTTTAGAGTTAGGGTGAGGGTTAGGGTTAGGGTTAGGTTAGGTTGAGGGTTAGGTTTAGGGTGAGAGTTAGAGTTAGGGTTAGGCTGCGGGTGAGGGTTAGTGTTAGGGTTAGGGTGAAGGTTAGGGTGAGGATGAGGGTAAGGTTTAGTTTGAGGGTTAGGGTGAGGGGGAGGTTTAGTGTTAAGGTTAATGTTAGGGTGAGGGTTAGGGTGAGGGTGAGGTTTAGGGTTTGTGTAAGGGTTAGGGAAGGGTGAGGGTTATGTTTAGGATTAGGGTTAGGGTTAGGGTTAGGCTAAGGGTGCGGGTGAGGGGAAGGGTGAGGGTTTGGGTGAGGGTTAGGTTTGGGTGTCGGTGTGGGTTAGGGTAGCGTGAGGGTTAGGGTGACGGTGAGGTTTAGGCTGAGCGCTAGGGTGAGGATGTTGAAGGTGAGGGTGAGGGTTAGGGTTAGGGTTAGGGTGAAGGTTAGTGTTAGGGTGAGGGTTAAAATGAGGCTGAGGGTTAGGGTGAGGTTTAGAGTTAGGGTGAGTGTTAGGTCTAGGGTTAGGGTGAGGGTGAGGGCTAGGTTGAGGGTGAGTGTTAGGTTGAGGGTGAGGGTGAGGGTGAAGTTTAGGGTGTGGGTTAGGGTTAGGGTTAGGGTCTGGGTTACGGTTAAAATGAGGGTTAGGTTGGGATTAGGTGGAGGTTGAGGCTGAGGCTGAGGTTTAAGGTGAGGGTGAGGGTAAATGTGAGGGTGAGGGTTAGGGTTCGGGTTAGGTTTAGGATTAGGTTGATTGTGAGGGTTAGTGTTTGGATTAGTGTTAGGGTTAGGGTTAGGCTGAGGGTGAGTGTGAGGGTGAGCGTGAGGGTTAGTGTTAGGATTAGGGTGAGGGTTAGGATTATTGTGAGGGTTAGGGTGCGGATGAGGGTAAGAGTTATGTTGAGGTTTAGGGTGAGGGGAGGGTTAGGGAAAGGTTAGGGTTAGGGTGAGGGTTAAGGGAATGGTTAGGGTTAAGTTTAGGTTTAGTTTTAGGGTGACGGTTAGTGTTAATGTTAGGGTTAGGTTTAGGGTAATGTTTAGGGTTAGGGTTAGAGGGAGGCTTACGGTTAGGTTTAGGGTGAGGGTTAGGATTAGGGTGAGGGTTAGGGTTAGGTTTAGGGTTAGGGTAAGAATGAGAGTTAGGGTTAGGGTTGGGGTAAGTATTAGTGTGAGGGTGAGGGCGAGGCTTACGGTTAGAACTAGGGTTTGGGTTAGGGTTAGGGTGAGGGTGAGGTTGAGGGTTAGGGTTAGTGTGAGGGTTAGGGTTAGGGTTAGGTTCAGGTTGAGGGTTAGGGTGAGGGGTAGGTTTAGGTTTAGGGTGAGGGTGAGGGTGAGGGTGAGGTTTAGGGTGAAGGTTAGTGTTAGGGTGAGGGTTAGGGTTACGTTTAGGTTTAGGTTGAGGGTTAGGTTGAGGGGTAGTGTTAGGTTTAGTGTGAGCCTTAATGTTAGTGTGAGGGTTAGGATTACGTTTAGGGTTAGGGTTACCCTGAGAAGTGGAAGGTGAGGGTTAGGATGAGGGTTAGTTTTAGGGATAGGGTTAGGGTGAGAGTGAGTGTTAGGGTGAGGATGAGTGTTAGGGTTAGGGTTAGGGTGAGGTTAGTATGAGGGTTAGGGTGAAGGGTTTATTTGGGGTTAGGGTTAGGGTTAGAATTAGGGTGAGTGTGAGGGTGAGGTATAGGGTTAGGATTAGGGTTAGGGTTAGGTTTAGGCTGAGGTTCAGGGTGAGTGTTAGGGTTAGGGTTAAGGTTAGGGTATTAGTGTTAGGCGTAGGGTTAGGATGAGTGTTAAGGTGAGGGTTAGGGTTAGGGTGAGGGTAAGGATGAGGGTGAGGGTTAGGGTGAGGTTGAGGGTGAGTGTGAGGGTTAGGGTGTGGCTTACGTTTAATGTTAGGGTCAGGGTTACGATTAATGTGAGGGTTAGACTTAGGGTTAGGGTTAGGTTGAGGGTGAGCCTGAGGCTGAGGTTTAAGGTTACGGTGAGTGTGAGGGTGAGTGTGAGGGTGAGCGTTAGTGTTCGGGTTTGGGTTAGGTTGAGGTGAGGATGATGGTTAGTGTTTGGATTAGGGTTAGGGTTAGAGTTAGGCTGAGGGTGAGCGTGAGGGTGAGGGTGATGGTTAGTTTTAGGATTAGGGTGAGGGTTAGGTTTATTTTGAGGGTTAGGGTGAGGATGAGGGTAAGGGTTAGGTTGAGGGTTAGGGTGAGGGGAAGGGTTAGGGTTAGCGTGAGCGTTAGGGTGAGGGTTAGAGTTAAGTTAAGGGTTAGGTTTAGCGTGAGATTTAGTGTTAACGTTAGGGTTAGGTTTAGGGTAAGGGTTAGGGTGAAGGTTAAGATGAGGGGTAAGTTTAGGGTTAGGGTGAGCGTTAGGGTTTTGGGGAAGGTAAGGGTTAGGGTGAGGGATACGATGAGGGTGAGGGTTAGGGTGAGGTTTAGAGTTAGGGTGAGGGTTAGAGTTAGGGTTAGGGTGAGGCCTATTGTGAGGGTGAGGGTTAGGGTATGGGTTAGGGTTAGGCTTAAGATCAGAGTTTCGGTTAGGGTGAGGGTTTGGGTTACGGTTAGGGTGAGGTTGAGGCTGAGGCTGAGGTTTAGTTGAGGTTGAGGATGAGTGTGTGGTTGAGGATTAGGGTGAGGATTAGGGTTAGTTTGAGGATGAGGGTGAGAGTTTGTGTTTGGATTAGAGTTAGGATTAGGATTAGGCTGAGGGTGAGCGTGAGTGTGAGGGTGAGGGTTAGTGTTAGGGTTAGTGTGAGGGTTAGGTTTAGGGTTAGACTTAGGATGAGGGTAAGGGTTAGGGTGAGGTTTAGGACAAGGGTTAGGGTTAGGGTTAGGATGAGGGTTAGGGTGATGTTTAAGGTTAGGCTTAGGGTGAGGGTGAGGTTTAGGTTTAGGGATAGGGTGAGGGTGAGGGTTAGGTTTTAGGTTAGTGTTAGAGTTAGGGTTAGGCTTAGGGTGAGGGTGAGGGGTAGGGTGAGGGTTTGGGTTAGGGTTAGGTATAGTGTGAGGTTGAGGCTTACGGAGAGGGTTATGGTTAGAGTTAGGGGTAGGGTTAGGGTTAGGTTGAGGATGAGGGTGAGGGTGAGGGTTAGGGTTAGGGTGAGCGTGAGGGTTAGGATTAGGCTTAGGATGAGGGTTAGGGTGAGGGTTAGTGTGAGCGTTAGGGTTAGTTTGAGGGTTAGGGTTAGGGTTAGGTTTAGGGTAATGGTTAGGTTTAGGTTTAAGGTTAGGCCGATGGCTAAGGTGAGGGTGAGGGTGAGGGTGAGGGTGAGGGTGAGGGTTAGGGTGTCAGTGAGGTTTAGTGTATGGTGAGGATTAGGGTGACAGTGAGTGTAAGATTGAGGGTGAGGGTCAGGGTTAGGTTTCAGGCTAGGGTTAGCTTGAGAGTGAGGGTGAGGGTTAGTGTTTGGATTAGTGTTAGGGTTAGGGATAGGCTGAGGGTGAGCGTGAGGGTGAGGGTGAGGTTTAGTGTTAGGGTTAGGGTGAGGGTTCGGTTTCTTGTGAGGGTTAGGGTAAGGATGAGGGTTAGGGTTCGGTTGAGGTATAGGGTGAGGTTGAGAGAGAGAATGAGGATTACGTTGTATGTTAGGGTTATGGTTAGGGTCAGGTTTACGGTTAGGGTTCGGGTTAGGGTTCGGGTTAGGGTTAGGTTGAGGGTGAGGCTAAGACTGAGGTTTAAGTTGTGGGTGAGGGTGAGTGTGAGAGTGAGGTTTAGGGGTCGGGTTAGGGTTAGGTTGAGGGTGAGGGTGAGGGTTAGTGTTTGGATTAAGGTTAGGTTTAGTGTTAGGCTGAGGGTGAGCGTGAGTGTGAGGGTGATGGTTAGTGTTAGGGTTAGGGTGATGGATAGGTTCATTGTGAGGGTTAGGGTGAGGATCAGGGTAAGTGTTAGGGTGAGGGATAGGGTTAGGTTTAGGGTTAGGGTTAGGGTGAGGGTTAGGGTGAGGGTTAGGGTTAAGTTAAGGGTTAGGTTTAGGGTGAGATTTAGGGTTAATATTAGGGTTAGGTTTAGGGTAAGGGTTAGGGTGAGGGTGAGGGTTAGGGTTAGGGTGAGGTTTAGTGTTAGGGTGAGGGTTAGGGTTAGGATTAGGGTTAGGGTGAGGGCTAGGGTGAGGGTGAAGGTTAGGATTAGGCTTAGGGTTAGGGTGAGGTTTAGGGTTAGGACTAGGTTTAGGGTTAGTGTGAGGGGTAGGGTTAGGGTTAGGGTGAGGGTTACATTTAGTGTGTGTGTTATGGTTAGGGATAGGGTTAGGGTGAGGGTGAGGGTTAGGGTTAGGATTAGGGTTAGGGTGAGGGCTAGGGTGAGGGTGAAGTTTAGGATTAGGCTTAGGGTTAGGGTGAGGTTTAGGGTTAGGACTAGGTTTAGGGTTAGTGTGAGGGGTAGGGGTAGGGTTACGGATAGGGTGAGTGTGAGGGTTAGTGTGAGGGTAAGGGTTAGGGTGAGGATTAGGTTGAGGGTGAGGGTTAGGGTGAGGGTTAGATTTAGGGTGAGGGTTATGGTAAGGGTGAGGGCCAGTGTCAGGGTGAGGGTTAGGGTTAGAGTTAGGGTTAGGTTGAGGGTTAGGTTGAGGTTTAGAGTTAGCGTGAGGGTTCGGGTTAAGGTTCGGGTTAGGGTGAGTTGAGGCTGAGGCTGAGGCTTAACGTGAGGGTGAGGGTGAGTGTGAGGGTCAGGATTAGGTTTCGGGTTAGACTTAGCTTGAGGGTGCGGGTGAGGGTTAGTGTTTGGACTAGTGTTAGGGATAGGCTTAGGCTGAGGATGAGCTTGAGGGTCAGGGTGAGGTTTAGTGTTAGGGTTAGGGTGAGGGTTAGGTTTCTTGAGAGGGTTAGGGTAAGGATGAGCGTAAGGGTTAGGTTGAGGTTTAGGGTTAGGGTTAGGGTTAGGTTTAGGTTGAGGTTTAGGGTGAGGGGTAGGGTTAGGGTTAGTGTGAGCCTTAGTGTAAGTGTGAGGGTTAGGATTAGATTTAGGGTTAGGGTTACCGTGAGGGTAAGGGTAAGGGTGAGGGTTAGGATGAGGGTGAGGGTTAGGGATAGGTTTAGGGTGAGGGTGAGTGTTAGGGTGAGGATGAGGGTTAGGGTAAGCCTTAGGGTGAGGGTTAGGGTTCGGGTGAGGGTGAGGGTTAGTTTTAGGGTTAGGGTGAGGGTTAGGATTAGGGTTAGGTTAAGGGTTAGGGTGAGGGGTAGGGTGAGGTTTAGGGTTAGAGTTTTGTTTAGGGTTAGGGTGGAAGTGAGGGTTAGAGTTAGGGTTAGCGTGAGGGTTAGTGTGAGGGTTAAGATTAGGGTTAGGTTTAGGGTGAGGTTAGGGTGAGGGTGAGGTGAGGGTTAGGGTTAGGATTGCGGTTAGGTTTAGGGTTAGACTGAGGGTGAGGGTGAAGGTTTGGGTTAGGTTGAGGGTAAGGGTTAGGGTTAGGTTTAGGGTGAGGGTGACGGTTAGGGTTAGGGTTAGTGTTAGGGTTAAGATGAGGGTTAGGGTGAGGTGTAGTGTTAGGTTAGGGTGAGGATGAGGGTGAGGGTGAGGTTTAGGGTTAGGTTTAGGATTAGTGTTCGTGTTAGGGTTAGGGTTAGTGTTAGGATGAGGTTTAGGGTGAGGGGTAGGGTTAGGGATAGGTTGAGGGTGAGGGTGATGGTGAGGTTTACGGTTAGGTTGAGGGTTAGTGTTAGGGTTAGGGTGAGCATGAGGGTTAGGGTTAGGTTTAGGATGAGGATTAGTGTGCGGGTTAGGGATAGGGTTAGGGTAATGGTTAGAGTTAGGTTTACGGTTAGGCCGAGGGCTAGGGTGAGGGTGAGGGTTAGGGTGAGGGTGAGGGTGAGGGGTATAGTTAGGATTAGGGTTAGGGTTAGAATTAGGGTGAGTGTGAAGGTGAGGGATAGGTTTATTATTAGGGTAAGAGTTAGGGTTAGGCTGCGGGTCAGGGTGAGTGTTAGGGTTAGGGTTAGGGTGAATGTTAGGGTTAGGCTTAGGGTTAGGATGAGGGTTAAGGTGAGGCATAAGGTTAGGTTTAGTGTGAGTTTTAGGGTTAAGGTGAGGGTTAGTGTTAGGGTGAGGGTAGTGTTTAGGGTGAGGGTTAGTATCAGCGTGAGGGTTAGGGTGAGGGTTAAGGTTACGGTGAAGGTTAGGTTTCGAGTTAGGATTACGGTGAGGGCTAGGGTTAGGGTAACGGTTAGGGTTAGGTTCATGGTGAGGGTGAGAGTTACGTTTAGGATTAGGGTTAGGGTTTGGTTTAGGCTGAGGGTGAGGGTGAGAGTGAAGTTTAGGGTTAGGGTAAGATTTAGGGTTAGGGTTAGCGTGAAGATTAGAGTGTGAGTGAAATTTAGGGTGAGGGTTAGTTTTAGGGTGAGGCTTGGGTTTAGCATTAGGGTGTGGGTTAGAGTTAGGGTGATGTTTAGTGTGAGGGTGAGGGTTAGGGTGAGGGTGAGGGTTAGGGTTAGGGTTAGGGTGAAGGTGAGGTTGAGGGTGAGGGTTAGGGTTAGGGTTAGGGATAGGGTGAGGTTTTGGGTGAGGGTGAAGGTTGGGTTGTGGGTGAGGGTTAGGGTGTGAGGTTTAGGGTGACAGGGAGTGTTAGAGTGAGGTTGAGGTTTAGGGTTAGGGTTAGGGTGATGGTTAGGGTTAGTATTAGTGCTAGGGTGAGGGTTAGAGTGAGGGGTATGGTTAGGGTTAGGGTGAGGGTTAGGAATAGTGTGAGGGATAAGGATACGGTTAGGGTTAGGGTGAGCATAAGGGTAAGGGTTAGGTTAGGTTGAGGTTGAAGGTTAAAGGTAGAGTTAAGGTTAGGTTGAGGGTTAGGGTGATGTTTAGAGTTAGGGTGAGGGTGAGGGTTAGGGTGAGGTTTAGGGTGAGGATTTGGGTTACGGTGAGATTTAGAGTTAGGGTTAGGGTGAGGGTGAGGTTTAGGTTTAGGGTTAGAGTTAGGGTAAGGGTAAGTGTTAGGGTGAGGTTTAGGATGACTGTGAGGTTTAGGGTTTGGGTGATGTTTAATGTTAGGATTAGAGTTAGGGTGAGGGTTAGGTTGAGAGTTAGGGCTAGGGTGATGGTTAAGGTTAGGATTCGGATTAGGGTTAGGGTGAGGGTTAGGTTTAGGATTAGGTTTAGGATGAAGGTAAGTGTTAGGGTGAGGGTTAGGATTAGGGTGAGGGTAAGGGTTAGGGTGATGTTTAAGGTTAGGATTAGGGTAAGTGTGAGGGTTAGGGTTAGGGTGAGGATAATTTTAGGGTGAGGGCTAGGGTGAGGTTTACCGTAAGGGTTAGAGTAAGGATTAGGGTGAGTTTCAGGGTAAGGAATAGGGTTAAGGTGAGGGTTAGGCTGAGCAGTAGGTATAGGTTGATAGGGTAAGGGTTAGGGTTAGGGGTAGGGTGAGGGTAACGGTAAGGGTGAGGGTGAGGGGTAGGGTTAGGGTTAGGCTTAGCATGAGGGTAAAGGTTAGGGTGAGGTTTAGGATGAGGTTGAAGGTTAGGGTTAGGGTGAGCGTTAGTGTGATATTTAAGGTGAGGGTTAGGGTTAGGGTTAGGGTTAGGGTTAGGGTTAGGGTTAGGGTTAGGGTGTGGGTTCACGTGAGAGTGAGGGTTAGGCTGAGGGTGAGGGTTATGGTTAGGGTTAGGGTGAGTACTACAGATAAGGTTGGGGTTAGGATGAGATTTAGGGTGAGTAGCAGAGTTAGGGTTAGGGTGAGGGTTAGGGTTATTGTGAGGGTTAGGTTTAGGGTTAGGTTTAGAGTGAGGGTAAGGGTTAGGGTTAGGGTGAGGGTGAGGGTGAGGCTTAGGTTTAGGATTAGGGTTTGGGTTAAAGTTAGGCTGAGGGTGAGGGTGAGGGTTAGGGTTAGCGTGAGGGTTACTTCCAGGGTTAGGTTTAGGTTGAGGGTTAGGGTGAGGGGTAGGTTTAGGGTTAGGGTAAGGGTGATGGTGAGGGTGAGGGTGAGGGTTAGGGTCAGGGTTAGGGTTAGGGTGAGGGTAAAGGTTAGAGTTAGGTTTAAGTGGAGGGTTAGGGTGAGGGGTAGGGTTAGGGTTAGTGTGAGCCTTAGTGTTAGTGTGAGGGTTAGGGTTAGGGTTAGGATTAGGGTTAACGTGAGGGCAAGGGTAAGTGTGAGGGTTAGCATGAGGGTGAGGGTTAGGGATAGCGTTAGGGTGAGGGTGAGTGTTAGGGTGTGGATGAAGTTTAGGGTTAGGTTTGGGGTGAGGGTTAGGGTTAGGATGAAGGTTATGGTTAGGTTTAGATTTAGGGTGAGGTTGAGGTTTAGGGTTAGGTTAAGTGTTAGGGTGAGGGGAAGGGTTAGGGTTAGGGTTTTGTTTAGTTTTAGGGTCAGGGTGAGGGTTAGTGTTAGGTTTAGGGTGAGTGTGAGGGTGAGGTTTAGTTATAGGTTTAGGTTTAATATGAGGGTGAGTGTTAGGGTTAGGGTTAGGCTTAGAGTTACGGTGAGGTTGAGGGTTAGGGTTAGGGTTTGGGTGAGGGTGAGGTTTAGTGTTAGTGTTGGGTGAGAGTTAGGGTTAAGGTTAGGGTTAGGATGAGAGATAGGGTTAGGTTGAGGGTGAGGGTGAGCGTGAGGCTTTCGGTTAGGTAAGGATTAGGGTTATGGTTAGGGTGAGGATTAGGTTGAGTTTGAGGGTTAGGAGGGTTAGGGTTAGCTTGAGGTTTAGGGTTAGGGTTAGGGTGATGTTTAGGGTTAGGGTGATGTTTTGGGTGAGGGTGAGGGTTACACTGAGGTGAGGGTTCAGGTGAGGGTGAGCGGTAGGGTGAGGGTGTTAGGGTGAGGGTGAGGGTTAGGGTTAGAGTGAGGGTGACCATGAGGGTGCGGGTGAGGGTGAGGTTTAGGGTTAGCATGAGGGTTAGGGTGAGGGTAATTGTTAGGGTGAGGGTGAGGGTTAGGGTTAGGGTGAGGGCAAAGGTGAGTGTGAGGGTTTCGGTTAGATAAGGTTTAGGGTTAGGGTTAGGGTGAGGGTTAGGTTAAGGGTGAAGTTTTGGGTGAGGGTTAGGGTGAAGTTGATGGTTAGTTTGTGGGTGAGGATTAGGGTAGGGTGAGGGTTAGAGTGTTAGGTTGAGGATGAGGGTTAGATTTAGGGTTAGGTTTAGGGTCAGGGTGAGAATTACTGTTAAGGTTAGGGTTCGCATGAGGGTTAGGGTAAGGGGTTGGGTTAGGGTTAGGTTTACGGTGAGGGAAAGGGTTAGGTGAGGGTAAGGGTAAGGGTTACGGTTAGGGTTAGGGTTACGGTAATTGTTAGGCTGAGGGTTAGGATGATGGTGAGGGTTAGGGTTAGGGTAATGTTTAAGTTTAGGATTAGTGTTAGTGTTAGGGTTAGGCTTAGCGTGAGGGTTAGGGTGAGGATAAGCGTTTGGGTGAAGCTTAGGGTGAGTTTGAGGGTTAGAAGGAGGGTGAGGGTTAGGGAGAGTATTAGGGTTAAGGTTAGGGTGAGAGTAAGGGTTAGGGTGAGGGTTAGGATGAGGGTGAGGTTTAGGGTTAGGGTGAGGGTGAGAGTTAGGGTGATGTTTAGGGTTAGGGTTAGGGTTATTGTGAGGGTTTGGGTTAGGGTTAGGGTTAGGGTTATTGTGAGGCTTAAGCTGAGGGTTAGATTTAGGGTGAAGGTTAGGGTGAGGGTGAGGTTTAGGGTTAGGGTTAGGGTTCGGGTGAGGTTTAGACTTAGGCTGAGGGTTTGGGATAGGGTTAGGTTTAGGGTGAGGGTTAGGGTTAAGGTGAGAGTTAGAGTTAGGGTTAGGTTGAGGGTGAGGGTTAGTTTTAGGGTTAGAGTTAGTGTGAGGGTAAGGGTTAGCTTGAGGGTTAGGATGAGATGAGTGTTAGGGTTATGTTTAAGTTTAGGATTAGGGTTAGGGTGAAGGTTAGGGTTAGAGTTAGGGTTAGTTTGAGGGTTGGAGTTAGGGTTACGGTTAGGGGTAAAGTGAGGATGAGTGTGAGGGTTATGGTAACGGTTAGGTTTAGGATTAGGGTGAGGGTGAGAGTTCGGGTTAGGATTAGGGTTAGGGTTTTGGTTAGGCTGAGGGTGAGGGTGAGGGTAAGGATTAGGGTTAGGGTAAGATTTAGGGTTAGGGTTAGGGTGAGGATTAGAGTGTGAATGAAGTTTAGGGTGGGGGTTAGGATTAGGGTGAGGTTTAGGTTCAGGTTTAGGGTGAGGTTTAGAATTAGGGTGACGTTTAGGGTGAGAATGAGGGTTAGGGTGAGGGTGAAGGTTAGGGTTAGGGTTAGGCTTAGTTTAGGGTGAGGGTAAGGTTTAGGGTAAGGGTTAGGGATAGACTGAGGGATAGTGTTAGTGTGAGGGTTAGAGTTTGTGTGAGGGTTAGGTTTAGGGTTAGGGTTAGGGTTACCGTGAGAGTAAGGGTAATGGTGAGGGTTAGGGTTAGGGTTAGGGTGAGGGTTAGGGTGAGGATGAGGGTTAGGGTTAGGGTTAGGGTGAGGGTGAGGGTTAGGGTGAGGGTAAGGGTTAGTGTGAGGGTTAGGTTTAGGTTTAGGTTGAGGTTGAGATTAAGGGTTATTGTGAGGTTTAGGTTGAAGGTGAGGGTTAGGGTGAAGGTTAAGATTAGGGTGAGTGTTAGGGTTAGGGTTAGGGTTAGGCTGATGGCTACTGTGAGGGTGAGGGTTAGGGTGAGGGTGAGGGTGAGGGTTAGGCTGTCGGTCAGGATTAGGGTAGGTTGAGGGTTAGAGTGTTAGGGTGAGGGTTAGAGTTAGGGTTAGGGTTAGGGTTAGGGTCAGAGTGAGGAGTACTGTTAAGGTTAGGGTTAGGTGAGGGTAAGGGTTAGGTGAGGGTTAGGGTTATGGTGAGGGTGAGGGTTAAGGTAATTGTTAGGCGGAGGGTTAAGATGAGGGTTAGTGTTAGGGTTAGGGTGATATTTAAGGTTAGGGTTTGTGTTAGTGTTAGGGTCAGGCTTAGGGGGAGGGTTAGGGGGAAGGTAAGGTTTAGGGTGAGGGTTAGGGTGAGTTTTAGGTTTAAAGGGAGGGTTAGGGTTAGGGAGAGTGCTAGGGTTAGGGTTAGGGTGAGGGTTAGCATGAGGTTGAGGTTTAGGGTTAGGGTGAGGGTGAGGGTTAGGGTGAAGTTTAGGGTTAGGGTTAGGGTTAGGCATAGGGTTAAGGTTACTGTGAGGGATAGGGTTAGGGTTAGAGTTAGGGTTAGTGTGAGGGTTAGTGTGAGGGTAAGGGTTAGGGTGAAGGTTAGGGTGAGGGTGAGTTTTAGGGTTAGGGTTAGGGTTAGTGTGAGGTTTAGACTTAGGATGAGGATTTGGGTTAAGGTTAGGTTTAGGGTGAGGGTTAGGTTTAGGGTGAGAGTTAGGGTTAGGGTGAGGGTGAGGGTTAGGTTTAGGATTAGAGTTAGGGTGAGGGTAAGTGTTAGGTTGAGGGTTAGGATGAGGTGAGTGTTAGAGTTAGGGTGATGTTTAAGGTTAGGATTAGGGTTAGGGTGAGGGTTAGGGTGAGTGTTAGGGTTAGTGTTAGGGATAGGTTTAGGATGAGGGTTAGGGTGAGATTCAGGGTTAGGGTGAAGGTTAGGGTGAGGGTGATGGTTATTGTTAGGGTTAGGGTGAGGTGTAGGGTGAGGGTAAGGTTTACGGTTAGGTTTATGGTAATGGTTAGCGTGAGGGTTAGGGTTTGAGTGAGGGTTAGGGTTAGGTTTAGGGTGAGGGTGAGGGTCAACGTGAAGTTTAGGGTTAGGATTAGTTTTAGGGTTAGGGATAGTCTGAGGGTGAGGGTGAGGGTTAGGGTGAGGATTAGGGTTAGGGTTAGGGTTAGGCTGATGTCTACTGTGAGGGTGAGAGGGTGAGGGTGAGGGTGAGGGTTAGGTTGTTGGTGAGGATTAGGGTAGGATGAGGGTTAGAGTGTTAGGGTGAGGGTGAGGGTTAGAATTAGGGTTAGGTTTAGGGTTAGGGTAGGGTGAGGAGTACCCTTAAGGTTAGGGTTAGCATGAGGGTTAGGGTGAGCGTGTTAGGTGAGGGTGAGGGTTAGGGTTATGGTTAGGGTTAGGGTAATTGTTAGGCTGAGGGTTAGGATGAGGGTGAGGGTTAGGGTTAGGGTGATCTTTAAGGTTAGGGTGTTAGTGTTAGGTTTAGTGTTAGGGTTAAGGTGAGGGTAAGGGTTAGGGTGAGGGTTAGGGTGAGTTTGAATGTTACAAGGAAGGTTAGGGTTAGGGAGAGTGTTAGGGTTAGGGTTAGGGTGAGGTTAAGGGTTAGGGGGATGTTTTGGGTGAGGGTGAGGGTTACCGTGAGGTGAGGGTTCGAGTGAGAGTGAGGGTTAGTGTGAAGATGAGGGTTAGGGTTAGGGTTTGTGTGAGGATTAGGGTGAGGTTAAGGTTTAGGGTGAGGGTTAGGGTGAGGGTGAGGGTTAGGGTTAGTTTTATGGTTAGGGTGAGGGTTAGGGTGAGGGTTAGGGTTAGGGTTTGGGTGAGGGTGAGGTTGGGGGTTAAGGTTAGGGTGAGAGTTAGGGTTAAGCTTAGGGTTAGGATGAGAGTTAGGGTTAGATTGAGGGTGAGGGTGAGGGTTTCGGTTAGGTAAGGGTTAGGGTGATGTTTTGGGTGAGGGTGAGGGTTACCGTGAGATGAGGGTTCAGGTGAAGGTTCTGATTAGGGTTAGGGTTAGGGTTAGGGTAAGGGTTAGGGTGAGGGTAAGGGTTAGGGTTAGGGTGAGGGTGACAGTGAGGGTGAGGGTGAGGGTGAAGGTTAGGGTTAGCGTTAGGGTTAGGTTGGGGGTGTCAGGGTGAGGGTGAGGGTTATGGTTAGGGTGAGGGTGAGGCTGAGGGTGAGAGTTTCTGTTAGGTAAGGTTTAGGGTTAGGGTTACGGTAAGGGCTAGGTTAAGGGTGAGGTTTATGGTGAGGGTGAGGGTGAGGTTGAGGCTTAGGTTGTGGGTGAGGGTTAGGGTTAGGGTGACGGTTAGAGTGAGGGTGAGGGTTAGGCTGAGGCTGAGGATTAGGGTTAGGGTTAGGTTTAGGTTGAGGATGATGGTCAGGATGAGGGTTAGGGGGAAGGGGTAGGGTGAGGGTTAGGGTTAGTGTGAGGGTTAGGGTAATGTTTAGAGTGAGGGTTAGGATGACGGTGAGGTTTAGGGTTGGGGTGAGGGAGAGGGTTAGGGTGATGTTTAGGTTTAGGGTTAGGTTTAGAGTTAGTGTGAGGGTTAGGGTTAGGGTTAGAGTTAGGGTTAGTGTGAAGCTTAGTGTGAGGGTAAGGGTTAAGGTGAAGGTTAAGGTGATGGTTAGGGTTAGGGTTAGGTTAAGGGTTAGGGTGAGGGTTAGGGTTAGGGTGATGGTTAGGGTTAAGGTTAGGGTGAGGATGAGGGTCAGGGTGAAGTTTAGGGTTATGATTAGTTTTAGTTTAGGGATAGTCTGAGGTGAGGGTGAGGGTGAGGGTGAGGATTAGGGTGAGGATGAGGGCTAGGTTTATGGTTAGGGTTAGGGTGAGGGTTGGGGTGAGGGTTAGGGTGAGGGTGAGCTTTAGGGTTAGGGTTAGGGTTAGGCTGATGGGTAATGTGAGGGTGAGAGGGTGAGGGTGAGGGTGAGGGTTAGGGTGTTGGTGAGTATTAAGCTAGGGTTAGGGTTAGAGTGTTAGGGTGAGGGTAAGGGTTAGATTTAGAGTTAGGGTTAAGGTTAGGGTCAGGGTAATTGTTAGGTGAGGGTTCGGGAGAGAGGGTTAGGGTTAGGGTGAGGGTAAGGATTAGGGTGATGTTTTGGGTGAGGGTGAGGGTTACCGTGAGGTGAGGGTTCGAGTGAGAGTGAGGGTTAGTGTGAGGATGAGAGTTAGGTTTAGGGTTTGTGTAAGGATTAGGGTGAGTTTAAGGTTTAGGGTGAGGGTTACGGTGAGGGTGAGGGTTAGGGTAAGTTTTAGGATTAGGGTGAGGATTAGGGTGAGGGTTAGGTTTAGGGTTATGGTTTGGGTGAGGGTGAGGTTTGGGGTTAGGGTTAGGGTGAGAGTTAGAGTTAAGTTTAGGGTTAAGATGAGAGGGTTAGGTTGAGGGTGAGGTTTAGGGTTTCGGTTAGGTAAGGGTTAGGGTTATGGTTAGGGTGAGGATTAGGGTGAGTTTGACGGTTAGAGGGAGGGTTAGGGTTAGAGTGAGAGTTAGAGTTAGGGTTAGGGTGACCGTTAGGGTTAGGGTGATATTTAGGGTGAGCGTGAGGGTTACCGTGAGGTGAGGGTTCGGGTGAAGGTGATGGTTTGGGTGTGGGTAATGGTTAGGGTGAGGGTGAGGGTTAGGGTTAGGGTGATTGTGGCAGTGAGGGTGAGGGTGAGGGTGAAGGTTAGGGTTAGCGTGAGGGTTAGGGTGAGGGTGAGGGTTATCGTCAGGGTGAAGGTGTGGGTGAAGTTGAGGGTTTCAGTTATATAAGGTTTAGGGTTAGGGTTACCGTAAGGGCTAGGTTAAGAATGAGGTTTATGGTGAGAGTGAGGGTGAGGTTGAGGGTTAGGGTGTGGGTGAAGGTTAGGTTTAGGGTGAGGGTTAGAGTTAGGGGAAGGTTAGGGTGAGGCTGGGGGTTAGGTTTAGGTTTAAGTTTAGGGTGAGGATTAGGGTCAGGATGAAGGTTAGGATGAAGGGGTTGGGTTAGGGTTAGGGTGAAGGTGAGGGTTAGGGTTATGGTGAGGGTCTGGGTAAGGGTTAGGTGAGGGTTAGGATGACGGTGAAGTTTAGGGTTGGGGTGAGGGTGAGGATTAGGGTGATGTTTAGGGTTAGGGTTAGTGTGAGGGTTAGGGTTAGGTTTAGAGTGAGGGTTAGTGTGAGGGTTAGTGTGAGGGTAAGGTTTAGGGTGAAATTTAGGGTGATGGTGAGGTTTAGGGTTAGTGTTAGGGTTAGAGTGAGGTTTAGGCTTAAGATGAGGGTTTGGGTTAGGGTTAGGTTTAGAGTGATGGTTAGGGTTAGGGTGATAATTAGAGTTAGGTTTAGGGTGATTGTGAGGGTTAGGTTTAGGGTTAGTGTTAGGGTGAGGGTAAATGTTAGGTTGAGGGTTAGGATGAGGTGAGTGTTAGGGTTAGGTTCATGTTTAAGGTTAGGATTAGGGTTAGGGTGAGGGTTAGGGTGAGGGTTAGTGTTAGCGCTAGGAATAGTTTTAGGATGAGGGTTAGGGTGAGGGTAAGGTTTAGGGTGAAGGTTATGGTGAGGGTGATGGTGAGGGTTAGGGTAAGGGTGAGGGTGAGGGTCATGGTGAAGTTTAGGGTTTGGATTAGTTTTAGGGTTAGGGATAGTCTGAGGGTCAGGGTGACTGTGAGGGTGAGGGTTAGGGTTAGGGTTAGGCGGAGGGCTACAGTGAGGGTGAGGGTTAGGGTTAGGGTTAGGGTTAAGGTGAGGTTGAAGATGAGGGTGAAGATGAGGGTTAGGGTGTGGGTGAGGCTTAGGGTTAGGGTGAGGGTTAGGGTGACAGTGAGGGTTAGAGTGAGGGTGAGTCTTAGGGTACGGGCGAGGGTTAGCGTTAGGGTTAGGGTGAGGGTTAGGGTGAGGGGTAGGATTAGGGTTATCATGAGGGTTCGGGTGAAGTTTCGGATTAGTGTGAGGGTTAGGGTTAGGATGAGGGTGAGGGCAATTTGTAGGCTGAGGGTTAGGGTAAGGAAAAGGGTTAGGATTAGGGTTAAGGTTAGGGTGAGATCTAGGGTGAGGGTTAGGGTTAGGGTTCGGGTTAGGGTTAGGATGAGGGTTAGGGTGAGTTTTAGGGTTAGGGTTAGTTTGAGGGTTACGGTTAGGGTTACGGTTAGGGTTAGGTTTATGGTGAGGGTGAGAGTTAGGGTTAGTGTGAGGGTTAGGGTTAGTATGAGGGTTAGAGTTAGGGTTAGGGTTAGGGTGAGGATAAGGTTTAGGGTGAGTATTAGGATGAGGGTGAAGGTTAGGGTTAGGGTGAGGGTGAGGGTTAGGGTGATGTTTACTATTAGTGTTAGGGTTAGGTTTAGTGTGAGGGTTAGGTTAAGGTTAGAGTGAGGGTTAGTGTGAGGGTTAGGGTGAGGTTAAGTGTTAAGGTGAAGGTTAGGGTGAGGGTGAGGGTTAGGGTTAGGGTAAGGGTTAGTGTTAGGGTGAGGGTTAGGATTGGGGTTAGGGTGAGGTTGAGGGTTAGGGTTAGAGTTAGGGTTAGGTTGAGGGTTAGGGTGAGGTTTAGCGTTAGGTTGAGGGTGGGAGTTAGGGTTAGGTTTGGGGTGAGTGTTAGGTTTAGGGTGAGAGTTAGAGTTAGGGTTAGGGTAAGGGTGAGGCTTAGGTTTAGGTTTGGGTTTAGAATTAGGGTGAGGGTGAGGTTGAGGAATAGGGTTAGGATTAGGGTTAAGGTTAGGGTGAGGGTTAGAGTTATGTTTAGGGTTAGGGGTAGGGGTAGGGTGAGGGTGAGGTTTAGGGTGAGTGTTAACCTTAGGGATAAGGTTAGTGTTAGGGTTAGGTTGAGGGTAAGGGTGAGGGTGAAGGTTAGGGTGAGGGTTAGGTTTAGGATTAGGGTTTGATTGAGGTGTAGGGTGAGCTTTAGGTTTAGGGTTAGTGTGAGGGTTAGGCTTAGTGTTAGAGTTAGGGTGAGGGTTAGGGCAAGGGTTAGCGTAAGTATTAGGGTGAGTTTCAGGGCGAAGAATAGGGTTAGGGTGAGGGTTAGGATGAGCAGTAGGTTTAGGTTGAGGGTTAGGGTGAGTGTTAGGGTTAGGGGTAGGCTGAGGGTAACAGTAAGGGTGAGGGTGAGGGTTAGGCTTAGGCTTAGGCTTAGCGTGAGGGTAAAGGTTAGGGTGAGGTTTAGGATGAGGGTGAAGTTTAGGGTTAGGCTGAGCGTTAGTGTGATGTTTAAGGTGAGGGTTACGGTTAGGATTACGGTTAGGGTTAGGGTCAGGGTGAGTGTGAGGGTGTGGTTTAACGTGAGTTTGAGGGTTAGGGTGAGGGTGAGGGTTAGGGTGAGGTTTAGGGTTAGGGTTTTAGTGAGGGTGAGGTTTAGGTTAAGTGTTAGTGTGAGAGTTACGGTTAAGGTTAGGGTTAGGATGAGAGTTAGGGTTAGGTTGAGGGTGAGGGTGAGGATGAGGGTTTTGCTTAGGTAAGGGTTAGAGTTATGGTTAGGGTGAAGATTAGGGTGAATTTGAGGGTTACAGGGAGGGTTTCGTTTAGGGTGAGGTTTAGGTTTAGGGTTAGGGTGATGGGTAGGGTTAGGGTGATGTTTTGGGTGAGGGTGAGGGTTACCCTGAGGTGAGGGTTCGGGTGAGGATGAGGGTTAGGGTGAGGGTAAGGGTTAGGGTGAGGTTGAGAGTCAGGGTTAGGGTGATGGTGACCGTGAGGGTGCAGGTGAGGGTGAGGGTTAGTGTTAGCGTGAGGTTTAGGGTGAGTGTGTTAGGGTGAGGATGAGGGTTAGGGTTAGGGTGAGGGCTAGGTTAAGGGTGAGGTTTTGGGTGAGGGTGAGGTTGGGGTTGAGGGTTAGGGTGTGGGTGAGGGTTAGGGTGAGGGTGAGGGTGAGGGTTAGAGTGAAGGTGAGGGTTATGGTGAGGCTTAGGGTTAGGTTTAGGGTGAGGATTAGGGTCAGGATGAGGGTTAGGGTGAGGGTTATGGTTAGGGTGAGGGTGAGGGTGAGGGTTAGGGTTAGTGTTAGGGTTAGTTTTAGGGTTAGGGTTAGGGTGTGGGTATGTTTTAGGGTGAGGGTTTGGATGAGGGTGAGTGTTACGGTTAGGGTGAGGGTTAGGTTTAGAATGAGGATTAGTGTTAGCTTGAGGGTTAGGGTTAGAGTTAGAGTTAGGGTGAGGTTGAAGATGAGGGTGAAGATGAGGGTTAGGGTGTGGGTGAGGGTTAGGGTTAGGGTGAGGGTTAGGGTGACAGTGAGTTTAGCTTGAGGGTGAGGCTTAGGGTACGGGTGAGGGTTAGCGTTAGGGTTAGGGTGAGGGTTAGGGTGAGGGGTAGCATTAGGGTTATCGTGAGGGTTAGGGTGAATTTTCGGGTTAGTGTGAGGGTTAGGGTTAGGGTGAGGGTGAGGGCAATTTTTAGGCTGAGGGTTAGGGTAAGGATGAGGGTTAGGATTAGGGTTAAGGTTAGGGTGAGGTCTAGGGTGAGGGTTAGGGTTACGGTTCGGGTTAGGGTTAGGATGAGGGTTAGGGTGAGTGTTAGGTTTAGGGTTAGTTTGAGGGTTAGGGTTAGAGTTACGGTTAGGGTTAGGGTGAGGATGAGGATGAGGGTTAGGGTAACGGTTAGGGTTAGGTTTAAGGTGAGGGTGAGAGTTAGGATTAGGATTAGGGTTAGGGTTTGGTTTAGGCTGAGGGTGAGGGTGAGGGTTAGATTTAGGGTAAGATTTAGGGTTAGAGTTAGGGTGAGGATTAGAGTGTGGGTGAAGTTTAGGGTGAGGGTTAGCTTTAGGATGAGGTTTAGGTTTAGGATTAGGGTGAGGATTAGAGTTAGGGTGATGTTTAGGGTGAGGGTGAGGGTTAGGGTGAGGGTGAGAGGGTTAGTATTAGGGTGAAGGTGAGTTTGAGGGTGAAGGTTAAGGTTAAGGTTAGGGATAGGGTGAGGTTTTGGGTGAGGGTGAGGGTTGGGTTTAGGGTTAGAGTTAGGGTGAGGGTAAGGGTTAGGGTGAGATTTAGGATGAGGTTGAGGGTTAAGGTTTGGGTAATGTTTAATGTTAGGATTAGGGTTAGGGTGAGGGTTAGGCTTAGGGTTAGAGTTAGGGTGATGGTTAAGGTTAGGATTCGGGTTAGGGTGAGGGTGAGGGTTAGGGTTCGGTTTAGGGTTAGGGTGAGGGTTAGGTTTAGGGTTAGGGTTAGGGTGAGTGTAAAGGTTAGTGTGAGGGTTAGGATGAGGGAGAGGGTAAGGGTTAGGGTGATATTTAAGGTTAGGATTAGGGTTAGGGTGAGGGTGAGGGTTAGGGTTAGGTTTATGTTTAGGATGAGGGGTAGGGTGAGGGTTAGGTTTAGGGTTAGTGTTAGGGTGTTAGGGTGAGGGTTAAGGTTAGGGTGAGGATTCGGGTTAGGTTTAGGGTTAGGGTGAGGGTGAGCGTCAGGGTGAAGTTTTGGGTTAGGATTACGTTTAAGGTTAGGGATAGGCTGAGGATGAGGGTGAGTGTGAGGGTGAGGGTCAGGGTTAGGTTTAGGTTTAGGCTGAGGGCTATGGTGAGGGTGAAGGTTAGGGTGAGAGTGAGGGTGAGGGTGAGTGGGTTAGGTAAGGGTTAGAGGGAGGGTTCTGGTTAGGGTGAAGTTTAGGGTTAGGGTTAGGTTGAGTTTTAGGGTTAGGGTGATGTTTTGGGTGAGGGTGAGGGTTACTGTGAGGTGAGGGATCGAGTGAGGGTGAGAGGGTGAGGATGAGGGTTAGGGTTAGGGTTTGTGTGAGGATTAGGGTGAAGTTAAGGTTTAGGGTGAGGATGAGGGTTAGAGTTAATGTTAGGGTTAGGGTGAGGTTTAGGGTTTGGGTGAGGGTGAGTTTGAGGGTTAGGATTAGGGTGAGTGTTAGGGTTAAGGTTAGGGTTAGGCTGAGAGTTAGGGTTAGGTTGAGGGTGAGGGTAAGGTTTAGGGTTTCAGTTAGGTAAGGGTAAGGGTAATGGTTAGGGTGAGGAGTGGGGTGAGATTGAGGGTTAGAGGGAGGGTTACGGTTAGGGGTAGGGTTAGGGTTAGGGTGATGGTTAAGGTTAGGCTGATGTTTTGGATGAGGGTTAGGGTTACCGTGAAGTGAGGGTTCGGGTGTGGGTGAGGGTTAGGGTGAGGATAAGGGTTAGAGTGAAGGAGAGGGTTAGGGTTAGGGTGAGGGTGACCGTGAGGGTGAGGTTTAGGGTTAGCATGAATGTTAGGGTGAGGGTGTTAGGGTGATTGTGAGTGTTAGGGTTAGGGTGAGGGCTAGGTTAAGGGTGAGGTTTTGGGTGAGGGTGAGGGTGAGGTTGAGGGTTAGGGTGTGGGTGAGGGTTAGGGTTAGGGTTAGGGTTAGGCTTAGGGTGAGGAGTAGGGTTAGGTTTAGGGTGAGGGTTAGGTTTATTGTGAGGGTTAGGTTTACGGATAGGGCTAGGGTGAGGATAAGGGCTAGGGTGGGGGTTTGGGTGAGAGTGAGGGTTAGGGTTAGCGTGAGTGTTAGGGTGAGTGTTAGGATGAGGGTTAGGGTTAGGGTTAGGTTTAGGGTTAGGGTGAGGGTTAGGGTTAGGTTTAGTGTGAGGGTAAGGTTTAGGGTGAGGGTAAGGCTGAGAGTGAGGGATAGGTTTAGCGTGAGTGTTTAGGTGAGGGTTAGGGTGAGGGTTAGGGTTAGGGTTAAGGTGAGGGTTAGGATTAGGGTTAGGGTTAGGGTTAGCTTTAGGGTTAGGGTTAGGGTTAGGGTTTACAATTTGATGTTCACCAGGAACACCTGGAGGCCTGACGGTAAACAGAATCTGAAATTCTTCCTAAGAAGCCTTGAAAAGGAGTGAAACGCACCTATCTTGCAATAACTCAGAACCTCATTCTGAGTGTTTCTGGCAGAAGTCATTCACACAACGGTGGACTAATTAGAGCCTGACATAGCTAGTGCCGTCCATATTCCTGGATGGACAGTTGTCGCGTCCCAAACAACTGAGGTGTAGTTCTCCAAACTTTCACAGAGTACCATAAGTACAGGTTCAACTTACTTCCTCAGGTTGAATAGAGTTTAGCCATCAAAGATGTAATCAGTAGAGGGTTAGGATTAGGGTTCTTACTAGAGTGAGGTTTAGGGTTAAGGTTTAGGGTTAGGGTTAGGGTAAGTGTTAGGTTTAGAGTGAGGGTTAGGTTTAGGTTTAGGGTGAGGGTGAGGGTGAGGGTTAGGGTTAGGGTGAGTGTAAGGGTTAGGGATAGGGTGAGTGTGAGTGTGAGGGTTAGGGTTCGGTGAACGTTAGAGTAAGGGTGAGGTTTGGGGTTGGATAAGGGTTAGAGTTAGGTTGAGGGTGAAGTGGAAGGTTAAGTTTAGGTTACGGTTAGGGTTAGGGTTAGGATTAGCGTTAGGGTTAGGGATAGACTGAGGGTGAGGGTGAGGTTGAGGGTGAGTGTTTGGTTTAGGACGAGTGTTAGGGTTAGGGTTAGCGTGAGTTTTAGGGTTAGGATGAGTGTTGGGGTGAGGGGTAGTTTTACGGTTAGGGTGAGGGTTAGGGTTAGTGTGAGGGAGAAGTTATGGTTAGGGTTAGGGTGAGGGTAAGTCTTAGTGTGAGGTTTAGGGTTAGGGTTAGGGTGAGGGTTAGGGTGAAGGTAAGTGTAAGAGTGATGGTTAGAGTGAAGCTGAGTGTTAGGTTTAGTTTAGTTACGTTTAGGTTTAGGGTGAGGTTTAGGGTTAGGGTTAGGGTTAGCGTGAGTTTTAGGGTTAGGATGAGTGTTGGGGTGAGGGGTAGTTTTACGGTTAGGGTGAGGGTTAGGGTCAGGGTGAGGGTTAGAGTTAGGGTGAGGGTTAGGGTTAGGGTGAGGTTTAGGGTGAAGGTGAGGGTTCGGGTGAGGTGAGCATGGGTAGGGTTAAGGTTAGGGTGAGGGTTAGGGTTAGTGTGAGGGTTAGGGTTAGGGTTAGGGTAAGGGTGAGGGTGAGGGTTAAGGTGAGGGTTAGGGTTAGCATTTTGGTTAGGGTGAGGGTTAGGGTGAGGGTTAGGGTTAAGTTTAGGGTTAGGGTAAGGTTGAAGTTGAGGGTTAGAGTTAGGATTAGAGTCAGGCTTTGGTTTAGGGTGAGGGGTAGGGTTAGGTGTAGGGTGAGGGTTGGGTTTAGTCTGAGGGTTACGGTTAGGGTTAAGGTTAGGGTTATGGTGAAGGTAAACCTTAGGGTTAGGGTTAGGGTTAGGGTTAGCCTTGGGGTGAGGCTTAGTGTTAGTGTGAGGAATAGGGTTAGGGTTATGTTTAGGGGTTAGGCTGAGGGGCAGGGTTAGGGTTAGCGTGAGGGTTAGGGTGAAGTTTAATGTTAGGTTTCGGGTTAGCGTGAGGCTTGGGTTTAGGGGGAGGGTTAGGGTTAGGGTTAGGGTTAGGGTTAGGGTGAGTGTTAGTTTGAAGATAAGGGTAAGGGTGATGGTTAGGGTTAGGCTGAATGTTAGGTTCAGTTTTAGGGCTAGGGTGAGGGTTAGGGTTAGGGTGAGGGTTAGGGTTAGGGTGAGGGTTAGGGTTAGGGTGAGGGTTAAGGTGAAGTTGAGGGTTAGGGTGAGGTGTAGGCTGAGGGGTATGGTTAAGGTTAGGGTGAGGGTTAGGGTTAGTCTGAGGGTGAGGGTTAGAGTGAGGGTTAGGGTTAGCATTTCAGTTAGGGTGAGGGTTAGGGTGAAGTTTAGCGTTAGGTTAAGGGTGAAGGTGAGGGTTATGGTTAGGCTTAGTGTGAGGCTTTGGTTTAGCGTGAAGGGTAGGGTTAGGTTTAGGGTGAGGGTTTGGTTTAGTCTGAGGGTTAGGGTTAGGTTTGAGGTTAGGGTTATGGTGAAGGTAAACGTTAGGGTTAGGGTTAGCCTTAGGGTGAGGCTAAGTGTTAGTGTGAGGAATAGGGTTAGGGTTATGTTTAGGGTTTGGGTGAGGGTTAGGGTGAGGCTGAGTGTTAGGTTTAGTTTTATGGTTAGGGTGAGGGTTAGGGTGAAGGTGAGGGTTCAGGTGAGGTGTAGGATGAGGGGTAGGGTTAAGGTTAGGGTGAGGGTTAGGTTTAGTTTGAGGGCTAGGGTTAGGTTTAGGGTAAGGGTGAGGGTGAGGGTTAGGTTGAGGGTGAGGGTTAGGGTTAGCATTTCGGTTAGGGTGAGGGTTAGGGTTAAGGTTAGCGTGAGGCTTTGGTTTAGGGTGAGGGGTAGGATTAGGTTTATGGTGAGGGTTCGGTTTAGTCTGAGGGTTAGGGTTAGGGTTAAGGTTAGGGTTAGGTTTAGGGTTTGAGTTAGCCTTAGGGTGAGGCTTAGGGTTAGTGTGAGGAATAGGGGTAGGTTTATGTTTAGGGTTAGGGTGAGGGGTAGGGATAGGGTTTGGGTGAGGGTTAGGGTGAAGTTTAGGGTTAGGTTGAGGGTTAGCGTGAGGCTTTGGTTTAGGGGGAGGGTTAGGGTTAGGATTAGGGTTAGGGTGAGGGTTAGGGTGAAGGTAATGGTTAGGGTGAGGCTGAGTGTTAGGTTTAGTTTTAGCGTTAGGGTGAGGGTTAGGGTCAGGGTGAGGGTTAGGGAGAGGGTGAAGGTTAGGGTTAGTGTGAGGGTTAGGTTTAGGTTTAGGGTAAGGGTGAGGGTGAGGTTTAGGTTGAGGGTGAGGGTTAGGGTTAGCATTCCGGTTAGGGGGAGGGTTAAGGTTAAGGTTAGGGTTAGGGTAAGGGTTAAGGTGCAGGTTAGGGTTAGGGTTAGCGTGAGGCTTTGGTTTAGGGTGAGGGGTAACGTTAGGTTTAGGGTGAGGGTTGGGTTTAGTCTGAGTTTTAGGGTTAGGGTTAAGGTTAGGGTTATGGTGAAGGTAAAGGTTAAGGTTAGGGTTAGGGTTAGGTTCAGCCAGAGGGTGAGGATTAGTGTTAGTTTGAGGATTAGGGTTAGGGTTAAGTTTAGGGTTAGGGTGAGGGGTAGGGTTAGGGTTTGGGTGAGTGTTAGGGTGAAGTTTATGGTTAGGTTTAGGGTTAGCGTGAGACTTTGGTTTAGGGGGAGTTTTAGGAATAGGGTTAGGGTTAGGGTGAGGGTTAGAGTAAGGGTGAGGGTTAGGTTTAGTGTGAGGGTTACGGTTACGGTTAGGGTGAGGTTGAGGGTTAGGGTTAGGGTTAGGGTTAGGATTAGGGTTAGAGTGAGGTTTAGGGTTAGGCTTAGGGTTAGGCTGAGGATGAGGGTGAGTGTGAGTGTTAGGGTGAGGGTAAGAGTGAGCGTGAGAGTTAGTGTTAGGTATAGGTTGAGGGTTAGGTTTAGGTTGATTTTTAGGGTAAGGGTTAGGATTAGGGGTAGAGTGAGTGTTCAGGTGAGAGTGATGGTTTGAGTGTGGGTGATGGTTAGGGTTAGAGTGAGGGTTAGGGTGACGTTGAGGGTTAGGGTGAGGGAGAGGTTTAGGGTTAGGGATAGGGTTAGGGTTAGGGTGAGGGTTAGAATTAGAGGTAGTGTGAGGGTTAGAATGTGGGGTAGGCTAAGAATTAGGGTGAGGGTTAGGGTTAGGGTTATTGTTAGATTGAGGTTTAGGGTCAGGGTTAGGTTTAAGGTTAGGGTGAGATTTAGGTTTAGGTTTAGGTTTAGGGTTAGGGTTAGTGTGTGGGCTAGGGTGAGGGTGAGGATGAGGGTTAGGTTTAGGAATAGGGTTAGGTTTAGGGTTAGGTTAGGGATAGGATGAGGCTTAGGATTAGGTAAGGTTTAGTGTGAGGGTTAGGGTGAGGGTGAGGTTTAAGGTTAGGGTGCGGGTTAGGGTTAAGCTGATGTTTAGTGTGAGGGTGAGGGTTAGGTTGAGGGTGAGGGTTCGGGTACGGGTGAGGGTTAGGGTTAGGGTGAGTGTTAGAGTGACAGTGAGTTTGAGTGTTAGGTTTAGGGTAAGGGTTAGGGTGAGTATTATGGTGAGGGTGAGGGTTAAGGTTAGGTTTAGGGTTAGTGTTAGGATTAGGGTTTGGGTGAGTGTTAGAGTTAGGGTTAGGGTTAGGGTTAGGGTAGGGTGAGGGTAAGCTTTAGGGTGAGGGTTAGGGTTAGGCTGAGGGTGAGGTTGAGGTTGAGGGTTAGGGTTAGGTTTAGGGTTACGGTGATGGGTATACTTAGGCTTAGGGTTAGGATTAGAATTAGGGTGAGTGTGAGGGTGAGGAATATGGTTAGCATTAGGGTTAGGGTTAGGGTTAGGCTGAGGGTCAGAATGAGTGTTAGGGTTAGGGTTAGGGTTAGGTTGAGTATTAAGGTTAGGCATAGGGTTAGCATGAGTTTTAAGATGAGTGTTGGGGTTAGGGTTAGGGTGAGGGTAAGGGTTAGTGTGAAGTTTAGGGTGAGGGTGAGGATAAGGTTTAGGGTGATGGTTAGGATGAGGGTGAGGGTTAGGGTTAGGGTGAGTGTTAGGGTTAGAGTCAGGATGAGGGTGAGGTCTAGGGTGAGGGTGAGATTTAGTGTGAGGGTGAGGGTGAGGGTGAGGGTTAGGGTGTGGGTTACGGTTAGGGTTAGGGTTAGGGTTAGGTTGAGGGTGAGGCTGAGGTTGAGGTTTAAGGTGAAGGTGAGGGTGAGTGTGAGGGGAGGGTTAGGGTTCAGGTTAGGATTAGGTTGAGGGTGAGGGTGAGGGTTAGTGTTTGGATTAGGGTTAGGATTAGGGTTAGGCTGAGTGTTAGTGTGAGGGTGAGGGTGATGGTTAGTGTTAAGTTTAGAGGGAGGGATAGGTTTATTGTTAGGGTTAGGATGAGGATGAGGGTAAGGGTTAGGTTTAGGGTTAGGGGGAGGGAGAGGGTTAGGGTGAGGGTTTGGGTTAAGGGTTAGGGTTAGGGTGACGGTTAGGGTCAGGGTTCGGGTGAGCGTAAGGGTTAGGGTGAAAGTTAGAGTTAAGGTGAAAATTAGAGTTAGGGTTAGGGTGAGGTTGAGGGTTAAGGTTAGGATTAGGTTTAGAATTGGGGTGAGGGTGAGGGTGAGTTATAGGGTTAGGATTAGAGTTAGATTTAGGGTTAGGCTGAGGATGAGGGTGAGTGTTAGGGTTAGGGTTAGGGTTAGGGTGAGTGTTAGGGTTAGACTTAGGGTTAGGATAAGGGTTAAGGTGAGGGGTAGGGTTTGGGTTAGTTTGAGGGTTAGGGTTAGGTTGAGGGATAGGGTGTGGATTATGGTTAATGTTAGGGTCAGGGTTAGGGTTAGGGTGAGGGTTAGGGTTAGGGTGAGGGTGAGAGTCAGGGTGAAGTTTAGGTTTAGGATTAGTTTTACGGTAGGGATAGTCTGAGAGTGAGAGTGAGGATGAGTGTGAGAGTTAGGGTTAGGTAAGTGTTAGGCATATGTTTAGGTTGAGTATTAGGGTGATTTTGAGGGTTAGAGGCAGGGTTAGCCTTAGGGAGAGGGTTAGGGTTAGGGTTAGGGTTAGGGTTATGTTTTGGGTGAGTGTGAGGGTTACCTTGAGGTGAGGGTTGGAGTGATCGTGAGGGTTAGGGTGAGGATGAGGGTTAGGATTAGGGTTTGTGTGATTATTAGGGTGAGGTTAAGGCTTAGGGTGAGGGTTAGGGTTAGTGTTAGGGTTAGAGTGAGGGTTAGGGTGAGGGTTAGGGTTAGGGTTTTGGTGATTGTGAAGTTTAGGTTTAGGGTTAGGGTGAGAGTTAGGGTTAAGGTTAGGGTTAGGATGAGAGTTAGGGTTACGTTGAGGATGAGGGTGAGGATGACGGTTTCGGTTAGGGAAGGGTTAGGGTTATGGTTAGGGTGAGGATTAGGGTGAATTTGAGGGTTACAGGGAGGGATACGTTTAGGGTGAGGTTTAGGGTTAGGGTGAGGGGTAGGGTTAGGGTGAGGTTTTGGGTGAGGGTGAGGGTTACCCTGAGGTGAGGGTTCAGGTGAGGATGAGGGTTAGGGTGAGGGTAAGGGTTAGGGTGAGGTTGAGGGTTAGGTTTAGGGTAAGGGTGACCGTGAAGGTGCGGGTGAGGGTGAGGGTTAGTGTTAGCGTGTGGGTTAGGGTGAGTGAAAGAGGGTGAGCATGAGGGTTAGGGTTAGGGTGAGGGTGAGGGCTAGGTTAAGGGTGAGAGTTTGGGTGAAGGTGAGAGTGAGGTTGAGGGTTAGGATGTGGATGAGGGTTAGGGTTAGTGTGAAGGTTAGAGTGAAGGTGAGGTTTATGGTGAGGCTGAGGGTTAGGTTTAGGGTTAGGTTTAGGGTGAGGATTAGGGTCAAGATGAGGGTTAGGGTGAGGGTTAGGGTTAGGGTTAGGGTGAGTGTTAGGGTTAGTGTGAGGGTTATTGTTAGGGTTAGGGTTAGGGTGAGGTTAAGGTTTAGGGTGAGGGTTTTGGATGAGGGTGAGTGTTACGGTTAGAGTGAGGGTTAGGTTTAGGGTGAGGGTTAGTGTTAGGGTGAGGTTTAGGGTTAGGGTTAGGGTGAGGTTGAAGGTGAGGGTGAAGATGAGGGTTAGGGTGTGGGTAAGGGTTAGGGTTAGGGTGAGGGTTAGGGTGACAGTGAAAGTTAGCTTGAGGGGGAGGCTTAGGGTACGGTTGAGGGTTAGCATTAGGGTTAGGGTTAGGGTGAGGGGTAGGATTAGGGTTATCATGAGGGTTAGGGTAAAGTTTCGGGTTAGTGTGAGGGTTAGTGTTAGGGTGAGGGTGAGAGCAATTTTTAGGCTGAGGGTTAGGGTAAGGATGAGTGTTAGGATTAGGGTTAAGTTTAGGGTGAGGTCTAGGGTGAGGGTTAGGGTTAGGGTTCGGGTTAGGGTTAGGATGAGGGTTAGGGTGAGTGTTACGGTTACGATTAGTTTGAGGGTTAGGGTTAGGGTTACGTTTAGGGTTAAGGTGAGGATGAGGGTGAGGGTTTGTGTAACGGTTAGGTTTAGGTTTATGGTGAGGGTGAAATTTAGATTTAGGATTAGGGTTAGGCTTTGGTTTAGGATGAGGGTGCGGTTGAGGGTTAGGGTTAGAGTTAGGGTTAGGTTGGTGATTAGGGTGATGTTTAGAGTTAGGGTGAGGGTGAGGGTTAGGAATAGGTTTAAGGTGAGGGTTTGGGTTTTGGTGAGAGTTAGAGTTAGGGTTAGGGTGAGGGTGAGGTTTAGGTTTTGGGTTAGAGTTAGGGTGAGGGTAAGGGTTAGGGTGAGGTTTAGGATGAGGGTGAGGGTTAGGGTTTGGGTGATGTTTAATATTAGGATTAGGGTTAGGGTGAGGGTTAGGGTGAGGGTTAGGGTTAGGGTTAGGGTTAGGGTTAGGGTTAGGCTTAGTGTGAGGGTGAGGGGAAGGGTGAGTGTTTGGGTTAAGTTTAGGATTAGGTTGAGGTAAGGGTTAAGGTGAGGTTTAGGGTTAGGGTGAAGCGTAGTGTGAGGGTTAGTGTTAGGGTTATGGTTCGGTTAGGGTGAGGGTTAGGGTGAGGTTTAAGGTTAGTGTTAGGGTTGGGGTAGATTGAGTGTTAGGGTTAGTGTGAAGTTTAGGGTGAGGTTAGGTTTAGGGTTAGTGTGAGGGTAAGGGTTTTGGTGCGGGTTAGAGTGAGAGTGAGGGTTGGGGTAAGGTTTAGATGTAGGATTAGATTCAGAGTGAGGGTTAGGGTTAGGGTTAGTGTGAGGGTTAGGCTGAGTGGTAGGGTTAGGGTTAGGATGATGGTGAGGTTGAGGTTTTCGGTTACGTAGGGATTAGGTTTAGGGTTAAGGAGAGGATTAGGGTTTGGGTGAGGGTTACGGAGCTGGTAAGTGTTAGGGTTTGGGTGAGGGTTAGGGTTAGGGTGAAGCTGAGGGTGAGAGTTTTGTTTAGGTTAGGGTTAAGGTTAGGTTTAGGGTTATGGTTAGGTTTAGGATTAGGTTTTAGCTAAGCGTGAGGGGGAGGGTTAGGGTTAGGGTGAGGGTTAGGGTTAGTGTGAGGGTTAGGTTTAGGGATAGGTTTAGGGATACGGTGAGGGTAAGGGTTAGGGTTAGGGTTAGGGTTAGGGTGAGGTTTACAGTTAGCGTTATGGTTAGGGTGTAGGTTAGGTTGAGGGTTGGGGTTAGGTTTAGGTTGAGGGTGAGGGTGACGGTTAGGGTTAGTGTGAGGGTGAGGGTTAATTTTTTTGTTAGGGTGAGGGTGAGGGTTAGGTTTAGGAGAAGTGTTAGGGTTAGGCTTAGGGGGAGGGGGAGGGGAAGGGTGAGGGTTTATGTTAGGGTAAGGATTAGGGTTAGGGTGAAGGTGAGGGTTAGGGTTAGAGTTGGGGTGAGGGTTTGGGTGAGTGTTAGGGTGAGGGTGAGGGTTAGGGTTAGGGTTAGGGAAGGGTGAAGGTAAGGGTTAGGGTGAGGGTTAGTGTTAGGCTGAGGGTGAGGGTGAGGGTGAGGTTTAGGGTTAGGTTTAGGGTTAGGGTGAGGGTGAAGGTTAGGGTTAGGTTTAGGATGAGAGGGTGAGGGTTAGGGTTAGGGATAGTGTGAGGGTTAGGGTTAATGTGAGGGTTAGGGTTAGGTTTTCCGTGAGGGTAAGGGTAATGGTGAGGTGTCGGATGAGGGTGAGGGTTAGGGTTAGGTTGAGGGTTAGGGTTAGGTTGAGGGTTAGGGTGAGGATGAGGGTTAGGTTTAGGGTTAGGGTTAGGGTGAGAGTTAGGATGAGGGTTAGGGTTAGGGTGAGGGTGAATGTTAGGGTGAGGGTAAGGGTTAGTGTGAGGGTTAGTTTTAGGATTATGTTTAGGTTGTGGGTAAGGGTTAGGGTAAGGGTTAGGATGAGTGTGAGGGTTAGGGTGAGGGCTTGAGTTATAGTGAGGGATATGTTTAGGGTTTTGGTTAGGCTGAGGCCTTGGGTGAGGGTGAGGTTGAGGGTGAGGTTGATGGTGAGGGTTAGAGTGTCGGTGAGGGTTAGGGTTGAGTGAGGGTTAGGGTGATGTTTAAGGTTAGGGTTAGGGTTAGGGTTAGGTTGAGGGTGAAGGTGAGGGTTATGGTTAGGGTGAGGGTTAGGGTTACGGTTAGGATTAGTGATAGGGTTAGGGTTAGGGTTAGGGTTAAGGAAGTTTGAGGGTAAGGGTTATGGTGAGGGTTAGTGTTAGGCTGAGGGTGAGCGTGAGAGTGAGGTTTAGGGTTATGTTTAGGATTAGTGTGAGTCTTAGGGTTAGGTTTAGGGTTAGGATGAGGTTTAGGGTGAGGGGTAGGGTTAAGGTTAGGTAGAGGTTGAGGGTGAGGGTTAGGGTTTGTGTGAGTGTTAGGGTTAGGGTGATGGTTAGGGTTAGGCTGAGGGGTAGGGTGAGGGGTAGGGTGAAGGTGAGGGTTAGGGTGAGGGTGAGTGTGAGGTTTAGTGTGTCGGTGAGTGTTAGGGTAGATTGAGGGTTAGGGGGACGGTGAGGGTTACGGTGAGGGTGAGGGTTAGTGTTATGGTTATGGTTAGGTTTAGGGTCAGGTTGAGGATTAGGGTTACGGTTAGGGTTAGATTGAGGTTTAGGGTGAGGGGTAGGTTTAGGGTTAGCGTGAGGGTAAGGGTTAGGTTTGGGTCAGGGTTAGGTTTAGGTTTAGGGTGAGGGTAATTGTTAGGGTGAGGGTTAGGATGAGGGTGAGGGTTAGGGTTAGAGTGATGTTTAAGGTGAAGTTTAGGGTGAGGGTTAGGGTTAGGGTGTGGGTAAGGGTTAGGTTGAGCGTGCGGATTAGGTTTACGTTTAGGGTTAGTGTGAGGGGTAGGGTTAGGTTTAGGGTGAGGGTTAGGTTTAATGTGAATGTTATGGTTAGGAATAGGGTTAGGACGAGGGTAAGGGTTAGGATTAGGATAGGGTGAGAGTAAGGTTTAAGGTTAGCATGAGTGTTAAGGTGAGGTTTAGGGTTAGGTTAAGGGATAGGGTGAGGGTTGGATGAGGGTGAGTGTTGGGTTGTGATTGAGGGTTAGGGTAAAAGTGAGAGTTAGGTTGACGGGGAGGGTTAGAGTGAGGGTGAGGGTTAAGGTTAGCGTTAGGCTGATGATTAGGGTTTGTATTAGTGTTAGGGTGAGGATTAGGGTGAGGGGTATAGTTAGGGTTAGTGTGAGGGTTAGGATTAGTGTGAGGGTTAGGGTTAGGGTTAGGTTTAGAGTGAGGGTAAGGGTTAGGATGAGGTTTAGGGTGACGTTTAGAGTTAGGTTTAGGGTGAGGGTTAGGGTTAGCGTGAGAGTTAGAGTTAGGGTTAGTGTGAGGGTGAGGGTGAGGGTTAGGGTTAGGTTAGGGTTAGAATTAGGGTTAAGGTGCGGGTGAAGAATAGCTTTAGGATTAGGGGTAGGGTTAGGGTTAGGATGATGGTGATGTTGCGGGTTTCGGTTACATAAGGGTTAGGTTTAGGGTTAAGGAGAGGATTAGGGTTTGGGTGAGGGGTAGGGTGATGGTAATTGGTAGGTTTTGAGTGAGGGTTAAGGTTAGGGTGAAGCTGAGGGTGAGGGTTTTGTTTAGGTAAGGGTTAAGGTTAGGGTTAGGGTTATGGTTAGGTTTAGGATTAGGTTGTAGCTAAGCGTGAGGGGTAGGGTTAGGGTTAAGGTGAGAGTTAGGGTTAGTGTTAGGGTTAAGTTTAGGGATAGGTTTAGGGATACGGTGAGGGTAAGGGTTAGGGTGAGGGTTAGGATGTGGGTGAGGTTTATGGTTAGCGTTATTTTTAGGGTGTCGGTTAGGGTGAGGATAAGTGTTAGGTTTAGGTTGAGGGTGAGGGTGACGGTTAGGGTTAGTGTGAGGGTGAGGGTTAGGTTTAGCGTTAGGGTGAGGGTGAGGGTTAGGTTTAGGAGTAGTGTTAGCGTTAGGCTTAGGGTGAGGTTGAGGGGACGGGTGAGGGTTTGGTTTAGGGTAAGGATTAGGGTTAGGGTGAGGGTGAGGGTTAGGGTTAGTGAGGGTTAGGGTTTGGGTGTTAGGGTGAGGGTGAGGGTTAGGGTTAGGGTTAGGGTTAGGGAAGGGTGAGGGTAAGGGTTAGGGTGAGGGTTAGTGTTAGGCTGAGGGTGAGGGTGAGGTTTAGGGTTAGGTTTAGGGTTAGGGTGAGGGTGAAGGTTAGGGTTAGGTTTAGGATGAGGGTTAGGGTTAGGGATAGTGTGAGGGTTAGGGTTAATGTGAGGGTTAGTTTTAAGGTTAGGGTTAGGGTTACCGTGAGGGTAAGGGTAATGGTGAGGTTTCGGATGAGGGTGAGATTTAGGGTTAGGTTGAGGGTTAGGGTTAGGGTGAGGGTTTGGGTGAGGATGAGGGTTAGGTTTAGGGTTAGGCTTAGGGTGAGAGGGTGAGGGTTAGGGTTAGGGTTAGGGTGAGGGTGAAGGTTAGGGTGAGGGTAAGGGTTAGTGTGAGGGTTAGTTTTAGGATTATGTTTAGGTTGAGGGTAAGGGTTAGGGTGAGGGTTAGGATGAGGGTGAGGGTTAGGGTGAGGCTTAGAGTTATGGTGAGGGATAGGTTTTGGGTTTGGGTTAGGCTGAGGGCTTGGGTGAGGTGAGGTTGAGGGTGAGGGTTAGAGTGTCGGTGAGGGTTAGGGTTGAGTGAGGGTTAGGGTGATGTTTAAGGTTAGGGTTAGGGTTAGGTTTAGGGTGAGGGTGAAGGTGAGGGTTATGGTTAGGGTGCAGGGGAGAGTTAGGTGTAGGGATAGGGTGAGGGTGAGCGTTAGGTTTAGGATTAGTGATAGGGTTATGGTAAGGGTTAGGGTTAAGGAAGTGTGAGGGTAAGGGTTATGGTGAGGGTTAGTGTTAGGGTGAGGGTGAGGGTGAGTTTGAGGTTTAGGGTTAGGTTTAGGATTAGTGTGAGTGTTAGGGTTAGGGTTAGGATTAGGATGAGGTTTAGGGTGAGGGGTAGGGTTAGGGTTAGGTAGATGGTGAGGGTTAGGGTTAGGGTTAGTGTGAGGGTTAGGGTAGGGTGAAGGTTAGGGTGAGGGTTAGGGTTAGGCTGAGGGGTAGGGTGAGGGCGTGGGTTACGGTGAGGGTGAGAGTGAGGTTTAGTGTGTCGATGAGTATTAGGGTAGGGTGAGCGTTAGGGAGACAGTGAGGGTCAGGGGTGTGAGTGAGGGTTTGGGTTATGGTTATGGGTAGAGTTACTGTCAGCTTGAGGATTAGGGTTAGGGTTAGGGTTAGATTGAGGGTTAGGGTGAGGGGTAGGTTTAGGGTTAGGTTTAGGGTTAGCGTGAGGGTAAGGGTTAGGGTGAGGGTCAGGGTTAGGATTAGGTTTAGGGTGAGGGTAATTGTTAGGGTGAGGGTTAGGATGAGGGAGAGGGATAGGGTTAGAGTGATGTTTAAGGTGAAGTTTAGAGTTAGGGTTAGTGTGAGTTTGAGGTTTAGGGTGAGGTAAGGGTTAGGTTGAGGGTGGGGGATTAGGTTTACGGTTAGGGTTAGTGTGAGTAGTAGGGTTAGGTTTAGGGGGGAGGGTTAGGTTTAGTGTGAGGGTTATGGTTAGGGATAGGGTTAGGGCGAGGGTAAGGGTTAGGATTAGGTAGGGTGAGAGTAAGGTTTAGGGTTAGCATGAGTATTAGGGTGAGTTTTAGGATTAGGTTAAGGGATAGGGTGAGGGTTGGGTGAGGGTGAGTGTGGGTTGTGGGTGAGGGTTAGGGTAAAATTGAGAGTTAGGTTGATGGGGAGGGTTAGAGTGAGGGTGAGGTTAGGGTTAGGGTGATGGTACGGTTTGTAGTAGTGTTAGGGTGAGGGTTAGGGTGAGGGGTATAGTTAGGATTAGTGTGAGGGTTAGGATTAGTGTGAGGGTTAGGGTTAGGGTTAGAGTGAGGGTAAGGTTTAGGGTGAGGTTAAGGGTGAGGTTTAGGGTGAGGGGTAGGTTTGGGTTAGGTTGAGGTTGAGGGTGAGGGTGAGGTTTGGGGTGTGAGGGTTAGGCTTAGGATTAGGGTGAGGGTTAGGGTTAGGGTGAGAGTTAGAGTTAGGGTTAGGGGGGAGGGTGAGGGTTAGGGTTAGGTTAGGGTTAGAATTAGGGTGAAGGTGCGGGTGAGGTATAGGATTAGGATTAGGGTAAGGGACGAAGAAGAAGAAGAAGAAGAAGAAGAAGAAGAAGAAGAAGAAGAAGAAGAGAAGAAGAAGGAGGAGGAGGAGGACGAGGATGGAGGAGGAGGAGGAGGAGGAGGACGAGGAGGAGGAGGGGAGGAGGAGGAGGAGGAGGAGGAGGAGGACGAGGAGGAGGAGGAGGAGGAGGAGGAGGAGGAGGAGGAGGAGGAGGAGGAAAGAAGAAGAAGAAGAAGAAGAAGAAGAAGAAGAAGAAGAAGAAGAAGAAGAAGAAGAAGAAGAAGAAGAAGAAGAAGAAGAAGAAGGAGAAGGAGAAGGACAAGGAATAGAAGAAGCAGAAGCAGAAGAAGAAGAAGGAGAAGAAGAAGAAGAAGAAAGAAGAAGAAGAAGGAGGAGGAGGAGGAGGAGGAGGAGGAGGAGGAAGGAGTAGGAGGAGGAGGAGGAGGAGGAGAAGAAGAAGCAGAAGCAGCAGAAGAAGGAGATGGAGAAGGAGAAGAAGAAGCAGAAACAGAAGAAGGAGAAAAGGAAGAAGAAGAA